>NC_135986.1:13167622-13285122 GCF_053455715.1 Rhinoraja longicauda
AGGAAGATATTATTTAACGAAAGGAGACATTCAAACAGCTTATCCATAATGTGTTGGTCATCAAAATTAGGGGCATAGATATTAACTAATAAAATGGGAACCTGAGACAAAGTACCTGAGACAATTAGATATCTACCATTTTTGTCAGATATAATTTTAGACGCTGAAAACTGAATTGATTTCCTGATTAAAATGGCAAGACCTCTGGCTTTAGAGCTTAAATTTGAAGAAGCACCTCAGAAACCCAGGGGCATTTTAATCTGGCTTGGTCTTTAGTGCGCATATGGGTTTCCAGCAAAAACACTAGCTCAGCTTTAAGTCGTTTCAAATAACCCTCGATCTCTTAATAGGGCTCCCCATACCTTTAATATTCCACTTTACAAACCTCACAGAAGAGCCAGTATGTGAGATTACTGAATTACTAGTATTAGTGGCCATTTATTAAGAAGTTAGATATAGAAAGAGCGTAAACATGGAGCCCCACCCAAAAGGAGAAAGAAGGAGAGAAGAAGAGGGATAAAAAAAACCCACCCCGGATACAAAACAACCCCACCACCTCCCCCCATAGCACTTACATCGACCCATCCCCAAACGATGGAGAACCCAGTGCAAACTCCACAAGGAGTCAAATCCCTAACAGACATGCTTACAGCTTTTAACCTAATGGTAATAGTATAACTTAGATATAAATCTGGGCTCCTGCAAATTTAACGGTGATAAACAACAAGGCACAAATAAGCCAATCCACTTCAACATCACAAAACTTGGTGTGTAGAGTAGAGAAATGATAAATCAGTTTAGATTAGCTCAGATATACAGCGTGGAAACAGGCCCACCAAGTCTACACAGACCATCAATCACCAGTACACGTGTTCTATGGGATTTCAAGTTCGCATCCCATGCACAAGGGAACATTTTATATAAACCAATTAACGTACACATCTGCAACTGTTTGGAATGTAGGAGGAAACGATGTACCTAGAGAAAAACAACGCGGTCACATGGAGAATAGACACAAAATGCTGTAGTAACTCAGCGGGTCAGGCACCATCCCGGGAGAAAAGAAATGGACGACGTTTCGGGTTGTCTCGACCCGAAACGTCACCCATTCCTTCTCTCCCGAGATGCCTGACCCGATGAGTTACTCTAGCATTTTAGACAATAGACAATAGACAATAGGTGCAGGAGTAGGCCGTTCGGCCCTTTTGTGTCTACCTTCGATTTTACCAGCATCTGCAGTACTTTTCCTACGCGGTCACAGAACATAACGGACAGACAGCAGCTGTGGTCTCCGGACAGACTGCAACTGTGGTCAGAATTGAACGCCGGTATCTGTCTCTGTGAGACAGCAGTTCTATCGTTGTGTCACTATGCCACGCAGAATGTGTCAACGACACATTGTCATTTTATACCTCCAGCCAAGTCAGAGGAGCACGCTAATATACGCTAATAATTTCCGGCGATCTACCCTCCAATACCTCTAAACTTATAGTTCCCCAGCCCCGCACGGGCCGATTCTACCTCCTACATAAAATCCATAAACAGAACTGTCCCGGCAGACCCATTGTCTCTGCCTGCTCATGTCCCACCGAACGTATTTCCACCTACCTCCACTCCATCCTATCCCCCCTGGTTAAATCCCTCCCTACCTATGTCCAAGACACCTCACACGCTCTCCATCTCCTCGACAACTTCCGGTTCCCAGGACCCCCTCCCTCATCTTTATCATGGATGTCCAGTCACTCTACACTTCCATCCCCCACAAGGATGGTCTCGAAGCCCTCCGTTTCTTCCTCAACCGTAGAACCAGTCAATCCCCATCTACTAACACTCTCTTCTGCCTAGCAGAGCTGGTTCTTACCCTCAACAACTTCTCATTTGACTCCTCCACTTCCTCCAAACCAGAGGCGCTATGGGCACTCGCATTTGGGCAATCGCATGGGCCCTAACTATGCCTGCCTCTTTGTCGGGTACGTCGAACAATCCCTGTTCCGGGCATACACTGGCCCCATCCCTGAACTCTACCTCCGCTACATCGACGACTGCATTGGTGCTACCTCTTGTACCCATGCAGAAATCACTGACTTCATACTCTTCACTTCCAATTTACATCCTGCCCTTAAATATACCTGGACTATCTCCGATATCTCCCTCCCGTTTCTGGACCTCACCATCTCCATCACAGGAGACAGACTAGTGACTGACATCTACTATAAACCCACTGACTAGCACAGCTATCTGGGCTACACTTCTTCCCACCCGGTCTCCTGCAAAAAGTCTATCCCCTACTCCCAATTCCTCCGTCTATGCCGCATCTGCACCTGGGATGAGGTGTTTCACACTAGACCATCAGAGTTGTCCTCATTCTTCAGGAAACAGGGCTTCCCCTCTTCCATTATAGATGAGGCTCTCACTAGGGTCTCTTCTACATCCCGCAGCTCGGCTCTTGCTCCCCTACCCCCACTCGTAACAAGGACAGAATCCCCTCGTTCTCACCTTCCACCCCACCAGCCCGTGTGTCCAACAAATCATCCGCCAACATTCCGTCACCTACAACGGGACCCCACCACTGGCCATATCTGCCCATCCCTTCCCCTTTCTGCGTTCCGCAGAGACCGTTCCCTCCGTAACTCCCTGGTCCACTCGTCCCTTCCTACCCAAACCACCCCATCCCCGGGCACTTCCCCCTGCAACCGCACGAGGTGCAACACCTGTCCCTTTACCTCCCCCCCTCAACTCCATCCAAGGACCCAAACAGTCTTTCCAGGTGAGACAGAGGTTCACCTGCACCTCCACAAGCTTATCTATTGCATCTGCTGCTCCAGATGTCAACTTATTTATATCGGCGAAACCAAACGCAGGCTCGGCGACTGCTTCGCTCAACACCTGCGCTCGGTCCGCGTTAACCAATCTGATCTCCCGGTGGCTGAGGACTTCAACTCCCCCTCCCATTCCCAGTCTGACCTTTCTGTCATGGGCCTCCTCCAGTGCCATAGTGAGGCCCACCGGAAATTGGAGAAACAGCACCTCATATTTCGCCTGGGCAGTTTGCAGCCCAATGGTATGAACATCGACTTCTCCAACTTTCGATAGTTCCTCTGTCCCCTCTCTTCCCCTCCCCCTTCCCAGATCTCCCTCCATCTTCCTGTCTCCACCTATATCCTTCCTTTGTCCCGCTCCCCTGACATCAGTCTGAAGAAGGTTCTGGACCCGAAACGTCGCCCATTCCTTCTCTCCTGAGATGTTGCCTGACCTGCTGAGTTACTCCAGCATTTTGTGAATAAATACCTCTGACTTTGGTTTGTTTTGTATTAATATTATTTTTAAACACTTTTTTGTTGTTTGTTTCATGTTGTTATTTATTACATACAGTGTTCAAAGACCTTTCGTAGAAACATAGAAACATAGAAGATAGGTGCATGAGGAGGCCATTCATTGTGATCATGGCTGTTCGTCCCCAATCAATAACCCGTGCCTGCCTTCTCCCCATATCCCTTGATTCCACTAGCCCCGAGAGCTCTATCTAACTCTCTCTTAAATTCATCCAGTGATTTGGCTTCCACTATCCTCTGTGGCAGAGAATTCCACAAATTCACATCTCTCTGGGTGAAAATGTTTTTTCTCACAGTTTAAAATGGCCTTCCCTTTATTCTAAGATTGTGGCCCCTGGTTCTGGACTCGCCCAACTTTGGGAACATTTTTCCTGCCTCTAGCTTGTCCAGTTCCTTTTATAATTTTATATGTTTTTATAAGATCCCCTCTCACCCTTCTGAACTCTCGTGAATACAAGCCTAGTCTTTTCAATCTTTCCTCATATGACAGTCCTGCCATCGCAGGGATCAATCTCGTGAACCTACGCTGCACTGCCTCAATTACAAGGATGTCCTTCCTCAAATTAGGAGACCAAAACTGTACACTTTCATGATGTTGCAAGTAAGGATTTAATTGTTCTGTTTCAGTATACATGACAAGTAAACAATCTTGCTTTCACTCTGGATTCTTGAGCGGCTGGGCAAATGCTCGTGGTAGTTAGGAAGTGACATCCTCAAATTGGCTCCAGTAGGCATAAATGTGGATGGAGTCATAGAGTCATTGAGCGATACAGTGTGGAAAACGGCCCTTCGGCCCAACTTGCCCTCACCGGCCAACAATGTCCCAGCTTCACTAGTCCCACTTGCCTCCGCTTGGTCCACATCCCTCCAAACCTGCCCTATCCATTTACCTGTCTAAGTGTCTCTTAAACGATTGGATAGTCCCAACCTCAACTACCTCCTTTAACAGCTTCTTCCATACACCCACCACCCTGTGTGAAAATATTACCCCTCGGATTCCTATTAAATCTTTTCCTCTTCACCTTGAACCTTTGTCCTCTGGTCCTCGATTCCCCTGCTCTGGGCAAGAGACTGTCCGATCTATTTCTCTCATGATTTTACACACATCCTGCTGTTCTCCATGGAATAGAGACCCAGGCAACTCAACCTCTCCCCGTTGTTAATAAGTTTGAACACAGCATTATGTTTGCCGTAATTCCGGATTGAGCGGAATACTGTCAAATTATACAGTGGGATATGGATGAACTCCAAGAATGGTTGGGGAAATGGCAGACGGACTTTAATCCAAGAAGTGTGAGGTGTTGAACTTTGATATGTAGAGTGTAAGTATGCAGTTAAATGGCAACTGCACGAATTGTCTCTTCTCGACCCGAAACGTCACCCATTCCTTCTCTCCCGAGATGCTGCCTGACCTGCTGAGTTACTCCAGCATTTTGTGAATAAATCGATTTTTACCAGCATCTGCAGTTATTTTCTTATACGAATTGTATTCATGTTCAGAGGGGTCTTGGCGTTTAGCTCTTTATTGCCTTGAATGTGCCAACGCGTCAATAGAGTGGTGAATAAGGCATAGAGTATCTTTGCTTTCCTTGGTCTGGACATTAAGAATAAGAGTCAGGAAGTCATGATGTATCATATAAACATAGCACAAAAAGTAAGGAAATTTGTGTTTGGTAGATTATTTCTTTGTTGTAACAATGCTTCTTGGCAATAAATCTTATACCGTTGGAAAGCCTGTTTATTTCCCTTTTAAATTGTACCACATTTGTAAGGAACATGCATTTGTGGGATGAGCAGCAGAGCTGAGTATGTGGGTTGCGCCCATGAAAAATTTGCCAAATCTTCTCTGCCAATGCCAAACAGCTTATACTACTGTTGCTATTGCCTCTTGTTTTGAGCTTCTGGTACCCCCAGGTGCTGACAATCAGGTGCCTGATTGGCACCTGATTGGCAGCATCTGTGAGTATGGGCCCTGCTACAGTGGTCAGTAGGTGTCTGCTCCAAGAATCAGCATGCCACGTTTGACTGATCTGGATAGGGCCCGTGCGATAGGGCAACTTCAAGCTGGTGTCCGCAAAACCAAGTTGCGGCATTATTTGGAGTGAGCCCTAGTACCATCTCCAAAGTGAAGGCCAATTTCCATATAACAGGGGATGTCAGAGACAGGCCGCGAAGTGGACGTCCCAAGAAGACGACACCCGAAGAAGACCGTTTCCTCACCCTGTCAGCACTTAGGAACCGTACGTAGGCTGTCTTCTACAGATTTGCAGTCAAGGTTTGCAGGACGATATGGCCCACGGCTCTCTGCCCAGACAATTCGGAACAGACTGCACGCAGCCGATATCCGGTCTCATAGGGCTGCCAGGAGGCTTGCCATGACTGCCCTTCACCGTCAGGCCCATTTGCGCTGGTGTCGGCAACACGTGCACTGGAACCTGAACATGTGGAGGAACGTTATGTTCAGGGATAAGTCCAGATTCTGCCTACGGCAGTTGGATCATAGGGTCAAAGTGTGGAGAAGACGCGGAGAACGCTATGCCGATTAGTGCACCGATAGAGTAACATCTTTTGGTGGAGGCAGTGTGATGGTGTGGGGCGGCATCTCCCTCACTGGAAAAACGAGGCTTGTCATCATTGGAGGCAATCTCAATGCAGAGAGATATCGAGATGAGATTCTGCAACCAGTGGCAATCCCATATCTCCACAGTCTGGGACCGAACTCTATCCTCCAAGATGACAATGCTCGCCCCCACAGAGCAGGGTTTCTCAGAGACTACCTCCAGAATTTGGGAATGGAGAGGATGGAATGGCCTGCCAGCAGTCCTGACCTCAACCCCATTGAACACTTGTGGGATCAGCTTGGGCGTGCTGTTCGTGCCAGAGTGACCAACACAACCACGTTGGCTGACTTGCGACAAATGCTGGTTGAAGAATGGGATGCCATCCCACAACAGTGTGTGACCAGGGTGGTGACCAGCATGAGGAGGAGGTGCCAGGCTGTTGTAGCTGTGTATGGTTCTTCCACACGCTACTGAGGCTCCTGTTTATTAAATGAATAAATTGTTAAATTGCTAATATGTCTTGTTTCTTCAGACTTCCATCATCCAATCCACCAAACAACACCGAACAAGAGTCAATGGCAGAATAAATTGTTTGGCATTGGCAGAGAAGATTTGGCAGATTTTTAATGGGCGCAACCCACATACTCAGCTCTGCTGCTCATCCCACAAATGCATGTTCCTTACAAATGTGGCACCATTTAAAAAGGAAATAAACATGCTTTCCAACGGTATAAGATTTATTGCCAAGAAGCATTGTTACAACAAAGAAATAATCTACCAAACACGAATTTCCTTACTTTTTGTACTATGTTGCGATGAATTACTTTATGTTGATAGAGGGACCGTCACATTCTTTGCTACGGTAACCCTCTTCTCCTAAAGACCCAGGTTCGATCTTGACTACGGATCCTGTCTGTACGGAGATTGCAAGTTAACACTGTGACCGCATTGTAACACTGGGTCTCTTCCCCAAAGCGATATTGACAACTTTGCACATCATTCATCCATGTCTGTACAATGACATTATCGTTGATGATATGATATGATTCTCCAGCAGTTCCGCCTTGGTGTCTGATGCTTAACTCATTCAGAAACAGCTTCTGAGCAATAGGTAAGGAGCAAAGCGTGATCTTCCTCTCTCCCTCTCACTGTCACTCTCTCTTTCTCTTTTATTCCTTTCTCTCACTCACTCGCTTCTTCATTACCTGCCACTCTTTTTCATCCCCCGTGTGTGTGTGTGTCTCTCTCTCTCTCTCTCTCTCTCTCTCTCTCTCTCTCTCTCTCTCTCTCTCTCTCTCTCTCTCTCTCTCTCTCTCTCTCTCTCTCTCTCTCTCTCTCTCTCTCTCTCTCTCTCTTTTTTTCTTTTTTTTTCCTTTGCACAAACACATGATACATCACATCAAAACCACATTCAGAGGTTACAAAACATCAAGTAATCATTATAATACAATGTTGCCTTCATTATTTACAATGCTCTCAACCCCCCGCGGTGACTAGCACCCACGAAAGGCCTCCAGAGTCCCTGTGATCACCGCGTGTTCCCTCTCTAGGGACACGCGCGCACGGACGTAGGCCCGGAAGAGGGGAAGGCAGCCGACTCTGGCAAGACCATCGACCGCCCGCTGCCTGGACCCGCGAATGGCCATCTTGGCCAGGCCCAAGAGCAAACCGACAGGGAGGTCCCACCCCCCGAACGACCCTCCCCACTCCCTGCCTTGTGTCCAAACACTAGAATCGTAGGACTAAAGTGTAACCAAAACTTGAGGAACAACCCCTTCAGATATTGGTACAGGGGCAGTACCCTCTCACACTCCATATACACGTGGAACACGGTCTCTTCCTCACCGCAGAAAATACAGGCGGCCGACGAGCCCGTGAACCGACTCAACAGTTTATTACACGCCACCGCTCTGTGCAACACTCTCCACCCCAGGTCCCCGATGTAAAGGGCAACGACTCCCTTGTTGCGAGACCCCCACTGAGGTCCGCCCCCGCCTTCAGGTGGTAACACAGACCGCCAAGATGTGTCAGGACGGTAGATGAAGACAAGGAGGTGCAGAATGTGCAGGAGCATTCTGTACAGTGTGCGTCTCTTCGCATCACGAAACGGCACGCTGGGCATCTCGGAAAGGCGGCTCAAGTTGTGTGGAGCCGGCGCCCGAGAAAAATCCCGGAGCCTAGGCTCGATGAGCAAATCTGACGGAGCGGGGGTAAACTTAGTCAGAACCACTCTAGGCGCACGCCTCTCCTCGACACCCGCCATGACAGGGTGAGGACCGGCCACTCCCGCAGCCACAACGTCCCCCTTCCCTTGTGGAGCAACACGTCGGCTGAAAACAACCAAATTCCTCACTCTAAGCACGTCACGATAGAAACTAGGCAGACCCCGTAAGGCGGGTCGACTGATGCCCGCCACCGGGAGCCGCGAAACCCCCCGTAGGCAACAACCCCGACGGAAAAAATACGTGGCCAGAGCGTGCCACCTGGGGGGGTTCTCCGTATACATGTACCTCCGCAGAGTCCTGAGACGGAGAGCCGCCACCTGGGTACGCACGCATACCGAGGACTGGCCACCCTCCTCTAACGGGAGACTCAGGACTGCTGCGGAAACCCAATGCTTCCTATTTCCCCCAGAAGAAGTCCACCAGCTTCTTCTGTAAAGTAGTTGCAAAGATGGAGGGCGGGACAAGAGTAGCCAGCCGGTACCACAACATGGAGGCCACCAGCTGGTTTATGACCAGCACCCTCCCCTGAAAAGAAAGGACTCCAAGCAGGCCTGACCAGCGCCCCAGCCGGGCGACGACTTTCATCTCCAGCTCCTGCCAGTTCGCCGGCCAAGCATCCTCAGTGGGACTCAGGTACACCCCCAGATAGAGGAGGTGCGTGGTGCTCCACGCATACAACGCCATCTCCTCCGGCAGGGAGTCTACCTGCCACTGACCCACTAATAGTCCAGAATATTTACTCCAGTTAATCCTGGCAGATGATGCAACCGAGAAAATGTTCTGGCAGTCACGCATCCTCCGCAGGTCACCAGGGTCAGTAAACGTAAGGTGCATATCATCGGCATAAGCCGAAAGAACCTCCTCCATCCCCGGACCTGGTAGAGCCAGGCCTGTCAACCTCCTCCGAAGAAGACACAGGAATGGCTCTTCACAGACCGAGTACAACTGACCAGACATGGGGCACCCCTGACGAACCCCCCTCCCAAAATGAATGGGAGCCAACAACACACCATTAACCTTCACAAGACACTCCACTGCAGCGTACAAGAGCTGGACCCTGGCTACAAAATTCGGTCCAAATCCGAACGCTTGCAGCGTCCCGAAGAGGTCGTCGTGATCTACCCTGTCAAAAGCCTTCTCCTGATCAAGAGACAGAAAGGCAGCTGACTGACCAGTGCCCTGAGATAGATAAATCAGGTCCCTTACCAGGTGGATGTTATCCTGAATGGACCGACCAGGGACTGTATAGGACTGGTCAGGGTGAATCAGTTGAGACAGCACAGAGCCCAGGCGATTTGCCATCGCCCGTGCAAAGACTTTGTAATCTGTACAGAGGAGAGAGACCGGGCGCCAGTTCTTCAACAGGCGGAGTTCGCCCTTCTTGGGCAGCAGGACAACGACTGCCCTGCGTCACGAGAGGGGCATCTCCCCTGTCGCCAGGCTCTCCCCCAGAACCTTCATGTAGTCATCCCCCAGGACATCCCAGAAGGCTCTAACAAATTCTACTGTCAACCCATCCAGCCCAGGGGACTTGCCCCTCCTGAGCTGGTGCAGGGCACGTGTCAACTCCTCCAATGATAAGGAGTCATCCAGAAGATCGGACACTTCCCTATCTACAGTCGGTAGGCCCTCCCACAGGACACGCTGAGCCTCCCCGCTGCAACCATCTGCGGAGAACAGGGTCCCATAAAAGGACCGGACTAAAGCACTGATCCTCTCTGGATCTGTGACAGAGGAGCCATCATCCGCGAGCAGCTCTACGAGCTGATTGCGGGCTCCCCGCCCTTTCTCCAGAGAGAGAAAGAAAGGTGACGCTCGGTCCAAATTGTGCAGCATTTGGACCCGCGACCTCACGTAAGCACATCGGGACCGCTCAAGCAGCAGGTTCCTCAAGGCTTCCTTCTTCCCCTGAAACTCTCCCCATTCACAGGAGTCCTCACCAATCCGACCCAGGCGAGACTCCACCCCCGATAGCTCCCTCTCGAGCCTCTCAACCGCTGAGTCCCGCCTTCCGGTCGACCCCCACGTATATTCCTTGCAAAAGAGACGGATGTGAGCTTTCCCCACATCCCACCACTGCCTAAGGGAAGAAAAGCTCCCCTGCCTCTCTCTCCACTTCACCCAACCCCGTCTGAATGACTCCCGGAAACACCGATCCTCCAGCAGCCTGTTATTGAAATGCCAGTAAGCAGACCCAGCCCGTGTGGCCCCCTGATTAAAGTCCACACGCACCACAGTGGTCCGAGCATGGCACTAGCCGCATTGAGGCCGCTGAGACACGGGAGACAAACGCACCGGAGATGTACATACAATCAATGCGGGAACCGCCCCCCTCAGACCTCCGCGAGAAAGTGTTTGAGTTAGGGTGGAGGTTCCGCCATGCATCCACTAGCTCAAAGGAATCAATCAAGCCTCTCAGTTTCTTTGCTACAGCAGGGGCACACTGAGTACCAGAACGATCTCGCACCTCAAGTGTGCAGTTGAAATCTCCCCCCAGAAAGACACACTCTCCGCTATCAATAGTGCTCAACAGAGCAGTCACCTCCTGAAGTAGGCAGGCCTGCATCGTGCCGCTGCTGGGGGCATACACGTTAATAAAATGCAACGGCATGCCATCCAGGCTCACGGCCAGATAGAGCAAACGACCTGGCACCACTTCCTGCACCTTCAGGATCTCTGGCTGAAAAGCCGGGGCCAACAGAAAAGCCACCCCACTCGAATTTGTGCTGAGGTGGCTCATGTCAACCCCCCCTTTCCAGTCCAGTCGCCAGGTGGGTTCGTCACTGACAACAGTGTGCGTCTCTTGCAGAAAGCACACTGCATATTTCCCGTCTCTAAGGACTGATAAGTGCTGAAATCTACGAAAGCTCGCTCTACTACCATCTAAATTTAATGTGGCTACTGTGAATGTGCAAACACATTAGAATTGTTTCCTCACACTGCTCGTGGACTCAGAAACTTTCACCCTGAGGAAACTTAAGAAATCCCCAAGCTGAAGCCTCACAGACGCAGGAAGATCACTACCCTTGCTGCCAAGGATACTATCAAGATCCTTAATAAATCCTGGCAGATCTGCCCACCACCTCTGCGCTGCATGAACTTTAGTCCTGGCACATCTATTTATTTTTAGAAAGTCCCGAATCTCACAGATAAAGGCTGCTCTAGACACAGCCCTGGAGTCCGGGCACTCCGCCAACCCACTCGCACCTGGAGCAGCGGCCTCCTCTGCACATCGCTCAAGGCCAATGTCAGAGTTCGGGACTACAGCTTGCTGAAAGCTCACTCACCCCACTGCACAGGCCGAGCCCATCACTCTCCCCCTCCTCCGGCATGACACCACCCCCAGGATCAATGCCGAGGGAGGGTCCCGATACCTCTGACAGCAACAAGCTGTCCGGTGAAAGGCCAGGCTCCTGCACTCTCCCATCACCCCCCACGTCTGGGCCTGGGGAACAAAAAACAAGAGGCACCCCCAGGGTCCCGGGTATGCAGGCACCCACAAGATCCAAAGGAGGGTCACAACCCATAACCGCTCTGCCCCCCACAGCACCCAGAGTTTCCGCACCACTGGCAGCACCCAGAGATTCTCCACCCTCCACCACCTCACCAAAACCCACTGAGAGTTGGTGTTTTTGGAGTCTCCCCTACTACCTCAACCGGTGAGGCATCACACCCCACATCACCTCCACTGGCTCTAATAAGGAGCACAGAGTGGAACATTTGATCTCCCGATCCTCCCTCCTCAGGCTGACTCTGCGCATCCCCCATCCCAGGGGACACATTTCCAGGGCAGCCAGTCCCATCAACTGGCGTGCCAACACCCTCAGAAGGCCTCTGAAACGAGGGGACCTCCTCCGACCCAGAGGACACACTCCCAGGGGCACCAACCCCACTACCCGATGGGATGACTCCCTCAGTAACTGATCTGGTAGCACCTGCGAAGATCCCTGAACCAGAGGCCATCCTCCTGCCCATAAGTCACCAGTTCGTGGTCACCGACCTCATCAGGGGTGGAAGGTCTCGAAATATCCGTCCCCCTTAATTTGGGCCCATTATGCTGCTCTTCCTCGCCAAGCGCACGCCTTCTTTTTGTCCCGCTGACATGCGAAGGTACAGTGACCTCCATAAAGGAAGGGTCCTCCGCCTCCACACCACCCGCTTCCCCTTTCTAACTCCACGTTTGCCCCCTCCTGCCCCCTTCCGGTTCACCTCAGCTCCTTGCTGAGCCACACCAGGTGCGTCCTGGACCTCACTGGGCCCAACAAGCACCCCTTGGGTGGTCTCAGGTCTAGGCAAGAGCCCATCCGCTTGCGATTGACTCCCTTGGAGGGGCTTCTTCTTCTTCTTATTATTATTCTTCCCCTTCTGCTTCTCCCAACCTTCCTCCCCCCCCCTTCGTCCTTCCCCTGCCGCCTCGCCATCGACCACCTCCACAGGTTCAGGGCGTAGGGGGCGGGGGCCCTCGCTGCTCCGGGTCACCACGGCAGTACTTACTGCCCCTGATGGGTTGGCAGTGCCGTCCCGGGTCACCGAGGCGGAGCTAGCAGCCCCAGCCGAGTCAGCAGTTCCACCACGGGCCACCGAGGCATGGCGGGCCGCCCCGGACGGGCCAGGACTGCATTCCTGGGCCCCTGCGTTAGAATTTCTAGCAGCGGCCCGGCTTCTTAGGACACTCTCTACGGAGATGGCCAAACTCTTTGCACGCATGACACTGTGCCTCTCCCCAGCTCCAATACACGCGATTGGAGAGACCCTTATGCTCCACAACGAAGCTCCCCTCAGCACCCAACCCCGCTTCCACCTTCATGAACACACGCCTCATGAAACTCAAGACCCCTTTCTCATACGGGTCATTCTCGGGGTGCATAAGCCTAGTAAGCTTAGACCGCACCTCCCCAATCTACACCAAATGTGGAAGGAGTTTTGCATCCCGGAGAAACGTGCGACAATTCCGCAGGAGAACCGATTTCACATTGGACACCCACGGTTCCACCAGTAGATGGACCCCCTCCACCGTGAGCCCCATCTCCAAAACTTGGGCCCACATTCTACCGGGACTTTAGTATCAACTGAACCTTCCCTCCTGCACTCCTCAGAAGAGGCAATAACATTCCTCTTGAAAAGATCGTGCAAGCCCTTTGCAATTGCAGCCTCTGCTCCACACGAACCCGGTTTGAACCGAGATCCCGTAAATATCCCAGTCCAAGTCAACATGAGGCTCATCCATAAGTGGCCTCGAAGCCGCTGTCGAAGCCCATCACTGCGTAACTCTGAACCTTAGGCCGAGCCCCCGCCATCTTGACAGTGGCACACCCCAGCTCCAGGGACAGCAGCACCTCAGCTCAAAAGCGATCCTCAGAGACAGTTACAGTCTGGATAAGCAGCAGAAGCTGTTTCCTCCAGCCGAAGAAAGGAAAGTCCCCAAGCTCAACTCCACAGTCCAGAGCAGCTTTTGGAAGGCTCATCAAAGCCCTCGCGGAAGGCGAAAGGTACCCTCTTCACATTAAACACAGGCAACTGCACTGTGCAAAACGGTATTGGGGCAGAGAGTCGGTGCTATAAATGTCAAAGACACCGAAATCATTCCTACCCACGATCTCCAGACACTCTTGGCAATCCGCCAGCCACGGCCGCTCCCACCGCGGTGCAGAAGAACTCAGGAATTCCACACTAAATGGAGAAATCCTTAAACAAAGGAAAGTTTCCGCAGTCCGACGTTCGGTCAAACAACGAAATCTCACTGCAACTGTTCCTCCTCCTTCAACAAGAACCTTGAAAGGTTGCTTCAAAACTTCTCAAAACACAATCTCTCTCTCTCTCTCTCTCTCTCTCTCTCTCTCTCTCTCTCTCTCTCTCTCTCTCTCTCTCTCTCTCTCTCTCTCTCTCCCTCCCTCCCTCCCTCCCTCCCTCCCTCCCTCCCTCCCTCCCTCCCTCCCTCCCTCCCTCCCTCCCTCCCGCCTCTCTCCCTCCCTCCCTCCCCCTCCCTCCCTCTCTCTCTCTCTCTCTCTCTCTCTCTCTCCTCTCTCCTCTCTCTCTCTCTCTCTCTCTCTCTCTCTCTCATCGTGAATCCCGCGGTCTCTGGCAAGAAGAGACCGACTCCATGCCACGGAGAGTTTTTCATCCGTCCCGTCGCGGGGGGTTTCGATTCATCCCGACGCGAGGGCTTCGGTCCGGACCGTCAGCTGCGGCGATGCGGATGGTTCAACAGCCCCGACCGCGGATGAGCAAAGAGGAAGAAGGTTGAACTTTATTACCTTCCACCACAGTGAGAAACGTGGAATCCGCTGTGGTGGAATGTTATGTGAAATTTTATTTTATGTGGCTGTGTGTCTTGTTGCTTTTCACTTACTATGACTGTATGGTAACTAAAACTCTGTCTTCCCCTCTCCCCCTCCGTTAACCTCGGCCATCCTATTACATTCCATTCTTCACCCCTTTCCTTCATTTCTCCCACCCCTTATCGTTCACTCACCTACCGCACTCCCCTTATTCCCACCTTTTCTCTTCCCCTCCCGCAACTCGCTCACCCAATTCTCTAACTCTCGCCCGGCCCCTTCCCTGCCCATCCCCTTTCCTACCAATCCCCACATTTCCCTTCCCCTCCAGCTCACACCCCTTTCTCTCGCACAACCTTTTACTTTTCCTTCCGCTCCTCACTCTACTTGCCCCTTCCCTCCCCGCACACCCATCTTCTGCTCCCTCAGCCATTTCCTTTCGACTCCTATACCTCCCACTTCCCCTTCATCTCCCTGTATCCCACTCCCTCCCTGAACACACTTCACTTCCCCTCGCCACATGTCACCGTCCTCTCCGAAGGAGTGGGGACAGGATATGCAACCTGACTGACACCTACGACAGTTAACTAATGCTTTCCCACTTTCTTATGCGACAAATGATTCGGACGAGACATTAAGATTTACTGTAACCAAACATTCAATTACCTTCATGCTAATTGGAAGGCATTGATGGTGGAGGACGAGATGGTCGTTCATGAATGCTCAGTGATTAGAAAGACTATTCGGAAGTTTGTCAGAGCTATAGAGGACAATGAAAAACGTGGACTTGAAGTAAAGAGCCAGGAACTGGGGAAGGAAGGCTATTGTACACCGATGGATCAGGATATTATCACATGTATTAGTAATTAGATAATTATTGCTTGTAATTGTTGTTGTTATATGATTTTGACATATGGAAAGCAAGAGAAAATGTTGAAGACCCTGATATTAGGATAGGAAAAATGATAAACAAGTTCCAATTACCGCCGAAATGTGCATAATGAGGTTTTATTTAACATGGATTGTCTGGGATTGGCCAAGATAAGACAAGGGGAATGGAGATCAAGGAAAATGTAGAATAGATCCTTTTCCTTGATATCCATCCCCTTTGTCCTATTTTCACACCTAATAATTGCTTATATATGTATCTCCCTCTCCCCTGACATCAGTCTGAAGAAGGGTCTCGACCCGAAATGTCGCCCATTCCTTCTCTCCGGCGATGCTGCCTGTCCCGCTTAATTACTCCAGCATTTTATGTTTATCTTCGGTTGAAACCAGCATCTGCAGTTTCTTCCTATACATTTCGTTTGGGAAACTTACCTCTGTTCTATGAGATATTGTTTGTGCCTGCCAGATTTGAGCCGTATTTAAGAGGGCAATCGCACCCCACAGGAAAGACAGACCCGGAGTACAGTTTAAACATGCATTCCCTCTAATAAGGCACATGCGAGAGGGGACCAAATCTCCAGGAAAATAGGGCAGAGAGATAATGACACGCGGTTTCTACTGCATGGATTCATTGCCTTGGCCACAGATGAAACCAGTTGGTTGGACTGTCACAATTGGCTACGATTGGCTGGATGATGCGCTGCGTCCCGGAGCTGGACATGCTGCGGTATTCTTCCTAGATCTGGCACCAGCAAGGCCAATGTTGGAAGTCATGTCAGGCTATGTGTACTGATGTGTACACAGCCGTCGCTCACGGCACAGCTGTATTCATAACGCGAAGCACTAGGTTGACTGGATATTTCACCGCGCTCTTCACCTGCTCCCTGAACATAGACTGAGTCGCTGCGTAAATAAACGTGTTCGTGCAGCAGCTGATATTACTCAACAAATATCCAACTTCATGAAAGATGATTTCAGAATCATTCCGATCTATCCCTTTTCCCGTGATCTGATAATAGACGAATTCTACAACGTACAGAAGCCACAGGAGAGTAAAGCTGCCGGATAGGGTGAAGAGTAAAACCACAGACTTCCTCCTGCTCTCCATCTCCGGGTCACTGCGTTTCTCACCTTTGTTTTGACTTCTCAATGCTTTACGAATCCGATTGGCCACTAAAATATGCCGAACCGTGAGAGCGTTGAGCAGCAGGATTATAGCGAAAGGGATCAAGGGAGTTATAACCTTATCGAACCAATCAAATCCCACCCAGCCTGGGTCAGTGTAATAACTGTCCATCAGCACACATAGCCACGGTATATTGTCGATTATCCATCTTGGTTCATATGCGAAATAGAATGGAATGTTTTTAAGACAGAGCAGAACGCTGGTCGTTGTGAGAACCGCAGCCGCAGTTTTGCCGGTGCAATATTTTGTTCTCAGTTTCTGGCAACAAATGGCGATAAATCGGTCGAAGGTGAAAGTGACGGTGAACCAGACAGAACAATTTGCAGCTGCATATGTCAGGGCATAAATAACCCTGCACACATAGGTGAGATCCAGGAAATTCATCGGAAAGAAATGATAATTGATCCGATACAAAATTACCACTATGATAATGACCAGCAGATCCGCCGTTGCCATAGCCACCAGATAACGGGTGGTGCAGGTGGAGAGGCCGCACTTTCCCCGGGACAGGATCACAATCGCCACTAAATTCACTGTAGGAAAAGAAGGGAACAGACATCGCCGACTTGAACACTGCTCGCCGTTCAACGAACATAAAACAGGTGCTGAAAACAGTACGTGGGTGTAAGTTTAGCGATATCAGGCATGGCTCCTTCTGCACCCCGCCTGCCGCAACGATAAAGGGGAAGAAAGTGGGGGTTAAACGTTGGCAGGAAACGAGGAGCTATCTGCAACGGTAGGCAGAAAGTTTCTTTCAATAGTTTAGTTTAGTTTAGTTTAGTTTAGTTTAGTTTCGTTTAGTTTAGTTTAGTTTAGTTTAGTTTAGTTTAGTTTAGTTTAGTTTAGTTTAGTTTAGTTTAGTTTAGTTTAGTTTTGCTTAGTTTAGTGATACAGCACGGAAACCAGCCCTTCAGTTTACCATATCTGAATGGACCGATTTGATAGAATTAACCATAACTTAGTTAATCAGGTCTCAGTCAATTCAGCAACTGATGAAGTCGAGAATAGTTTTAGAGGGGATACAGCGAAAATTTTGTATTCGACAGCTGAGTAGCGCTGTTAATTAATTTATTCCACAGCCAGTTCATTTCGATAACGACACACGCCAGTCGCTCCCGGACCGCTGATTCGGGTGATCTGATCGTACTATTCAGCAACATGCAGTCGAGTCCGACTGTAACATACTCCACAGTGAGACATGTCCACGGACTCAGGTGCCGCGAGGAGTGGTGCCTATCTGAGCAAGGTTCTACTAATGAAATAAATAACCTTCCAGCAATCCTGAGTTAGAAACGGATAGGTTTGTTTTCGGTTGTCAACAGATGAGAAAAATGCCGCGTTAATTCGGGACATTTACCTTCACAGAATTTTTACCACTGACTTTTCTTGCTTCAGGATCATCAATTGGGACGTTCGTAAAATGGTCATTAACAGGGTATTCCCGGTTAACACACAGCGTTACAAACCTTTAATTGTTCTGGTTACTTACCCGGAACTCCAATAATGGCAGTAATCACATACAATGTTTTCTCAATATTGTAATATCTTTCCAGCATTTCCATTCCAAACAACGTTTTACTTTATCCCTCGAGTACTCTGTCAGCTGAAAATATTGAGTCAGACATTTGTATGATTTTATATCATTCTCGATTTCCTCGGGGACAATGAGTTTCCACCAGAATTAAAATAACTTTAATATTATTCACAATTACGTCATCCTTGTGCAATCCCCGCGGTGACAGGTAGTGCTTTATTTAGGAAATTAAATAACAAATTCCAGGGACAAGGAATTGTGACAATACTCAGGATGGGCGTTGGGAGAGGGATTTTGTCACCAAAGGGCATATTGTTTCAAACTTCATCCGACCCAACTCTTAGTTTCATGCTGCTTCGCCGATTTCTCTCATTCTGCTTTATTTAGCAAGCCTATATCAATTACTGCGGATCCTCCCAGGGTTGCTGCCTCCCCAGTTTGAAGATCTACTGTGCGACATAATTTAATACATCACCTCAGACTAAAATGCCCCCGTCGTTCTGCTTAGCACCACATTATGACCGCGGCCCATCTCACTGCAACCTTAACCCCACACTCCAGACGATCCCGCAAACCATTCACTCCTTGCTTGCCTGCGATTTTAATTTTCCCCGGGACAAAAAAAAATATTTGCCATCGTCACCTCTGAACATTTGCTTTTGACTCTCCACGAAAAAATAATTTTGCGGTCTCTTAGCCGCCTGGAAATGGTTCCCGAATTCAGATTCAACCCCATAAGGAACATCTACTTCATGATCACCGTGTAAATGACCCTCAATGTGCCTCATACCCTTGCTAACTCAACAGATATAAAGCCAGTCCACCCAATCTTCCGTCACAGGACATCCCCCCCTTCAGGAGTTTGGCGATTAAACCCGCTCTGATACCAATATCCTTCAGAAGGATCTACGCAGTATTTCAGACGTCATTTCACTAATGCTCATTTGACATGATGATAAATCCAGCCTCCATCCTTTCTATTCGATTCACCTGGCAAATCACGATAACATTTTGTTAGCTCTCTATTTATATTCAGTTTCTGGAGCTCTGTCGGTTGTAAATCAACCACCAGAGATTACGGTTTGCCCTGCATTTTAATGATGGACACTTAGCTGAACGGCGTCATGTACCGTTCTTCTGTATCGTAAGATTGAATAATTCACGATATTATATTGCTTTTTCCAAAAGTTTCAAATTGATTAAAATTCTTCCCTTGATTTCGACCAAACATTCCCTCCATAATTTACTTTAGTACAAATCCCAATGCCATTCACAAATAAAACAATCACACCTGGGGTGCCTTCATCCAAGTCATTCACATAAACTCATACGAAGCCGATGTCCCTTTACTGATGCCTACTGCACGACACGCGCCACTCTCTGTAATGAGCACAAAAAAATCATCAATGCGTTGTATTCGTTTTCTTCTCGCCAGTGGGATTATATTTCCGTCAATAGAAGGCATAATATATTTTATTGTTCCATACACACATCAGCAGTGCATGCATTTTGGACATGATTCCACCATCCGCCGTTTTTGTACCTGCGCCGGTATCTTCCCTCATGCACCATCATCATATATTTTCCTGGCTCAGTTTTGAGGTGGAAGCTTGTCAAATACTTCAGTAAATCAAGAATGAAACGCCCAAAGCCCTTTCTTCAAAGAACCTCAGTGAATTCTAATGCTTGATTAACCCATTGCTCCCTTTTGGCGACTTGAATCAGAATTGCATTTGTGTCCTGAGTGTTTGATTACTTCTTGAAAGGTATATTTTAAGTTTTTATCAATATATGATTTGCTGCCAATTGTTTGGCTAATTATAAGCGACCGGCATTACTTGACCGGGAGTGAAATAAATATCTTCCACAAACTTTGGCATGCACTTGACGTCCGCTGGGCCGAGAGTGCAGGTGTCTGATAGCGTAATGAAGGAGAAACATCCCTTATAAGTCGATCCGATTGGGGCTTGGCTAGAAGTGTCAGACAGTCGATTCCACTAGATCATTCACACCATTGGCCACAGATGCCGGGCCTGTTCTGGAGGTATCGGGGGTTGTGATTCGGAGATCGCTGGCATCGGCAACCCGTTCCGAACCTGGTCTGGACGCACGAAATGAAAGAATGCAGGTACGGCGTCAGCATTTGTTGGGTTGGGTCTGACTGTGGCTGATCGCAGATCACCGTAACGCTTATCCGTGGGTAACGAGGAATAGGTGTATTGAAGAGACATCTGATGAGCAGGTTGAACCACTCCAGGAAAGCAGAATGCTGGAGCTACAAGAACGTTAAGATGTTGGAATGTTTAAAAAAATCAACAGCGCTGGAGGAACACAGCGGGTCAGGCAGAAAATGTAGAGGGTATAGATAGATGCCATTTCTGTTCGGGACCCTTTCTTTGACTGATGGAGTGGTGGAGAGTTATAAAATAGAGGACAGGTGTGGCTATACGTCGCAATTGATAGGTGGCTGAGGGACTGGTGCAGGGAGCAGGGATTCAAGTTTCTGGATCATTGGGACCTCTTCTGGGGGAAGTATGACCTGTACAAAAAGGACGGGTTGTATCTGAACCTGAGGGGAACCAATATCCTGGCGGGGAAATTTGCTAAGGTAATTGCGGAGACTTTAAACTAGTACGGTTGAGGGGAGGGACTCAAACACAGATAGCTAATAGGTAGTATGTGAGGCAGGAGGCAGAAAAGGGAAACACTCAGACCCAATATGTAGGAGAGAAAGAAGTGAAAAGAAATAAACTGATAATAAGAAATGATGGGTCCCTTAAATGTGTATATTTTAATGCTAGGAGCATTGTAAGAAAGGTGGATGAGCTTAGAACCTGGATTGACATCTGGAAGTATGATGTTGTGGCGATCAGTGAAACATGGTTGCAGGAGGGTTGCGATTGGCAATGAAATATTCCAGGATTTCATTGTTTTAGATGTGATAGAATCGGAGGGGCAAGAGGTGGGGTGCATTGCATGTCAGGGAGGATATCACAGCAGTGCTTTGGCAGGACAGACTAGAAGGCTCGATTAGGGAGGCTGTTTGGGTGGAACTCAGAAATGAGAAAGGCTTAGCAACACTTATAGGGGTGTATTATAGACCGCCAAATAGGGAACGAGAATTGGAAGAGCAAATATGTAAGGAGATAGCAGATGTTAGTAGTAAGCACGGAGTAGTGATTGTGGGTGATTTCAATTTTCCGTACATAGCCTGGGAATCACATTCTGTTAAAAGGTTGGATGGTTTGGAGTTTGTAAAATGTGTGCAGGATAGTTTTTTTGCAGCAATACGTAGAGGTACCTACCAGAGAAGGGACAGTGTTCGACCTCCTGTTAGGAAATGAGACAGGTCAGGTGACGGAGGTATGTGTTGAGGAGCACTTTGGGTCTAGTGATCACAATGCAATTAGTTTCAATATGATTATGGAGAAGGTCAAATCTGGACCAAGGGTTGAGATTTTGGATTGGAGAAAGGCTAATTTTGAGGAGATGAGAAAGGATTTAAAAGGAGTGAAATGGGACATTTTGTTCTATGAAAAGGGTATAATAGAGAAATGGAGGATATTTAAAGGTGACATTTTGAGAGTACAGAGTCTTTATGTCCCTGTTCGGTGGAAGGAAAGAATAATAATTTGAAAGAGCCGTGGTTTTCCAGGGAAATTGGACACTTGGTTCGGAAAAAGAGGGAGATATACAATAAATATAAGCGGCAGGAAGTAAATGATGTTATTGAGGAATATAAAGAATGTAAAAGGAATCTTAAGAAGGAAATTAGAAAAGCGAAAAAGAGATATGAGGTTGCTTTGGCAAGTAATGTAAAAGTAAACCCCAAGGGGTTCTACAGATATGTCAATAGCAAAAGGATAGCGAGGGATAAAATTGGTCCATTAGAGAGTCAGAGTGGACAGCTATGTGCTGAGCCGGAAGAAATGGGGGAGATATTAAACAATTTCTTTTCTTCAGTATTCACCGAGGAGAAGGATATTGAATTATGTGAGGTAAGCGAAACAAGTAGAGTAGGGATGGAAATTATGAGGATCAAAGAAGAGGAGATACGGACACTTTTGAAAAATATAAAAGTGGATAAGTCTCCAGGTCCTGATAGGATATTCCCTAGGACATTGAGGGAAGTTAGTGCAGAAATAGCAGGGGCTATGACGGAAATATTTCAAACGTCATTAGAAACGGGGATGGTGCCGGAAGATTGGCGCATTGCGCATGTTGTGCCTTTGTTTAAAAAAGGTTCTAAACGTAAACCTAGCAATTATAGACCTGTTAGTTTGACGTCTGTGGTGGGAAAATTAATGAAAAAGATACTTAGGGACAATATATATAATCACATGGATAAACAAGGCCTGATTAGGAACAGACAACATGGATTTGTGCCTGGAAGGTCATGTTTGACTAAACTTCTTGAATTTTTTGAAGATGTTACTGGGGAAATTGATAAGGGCAAGGCTGTGGATGTTGTCTATATGGACTTCAGTAAGGCATTTGACAAAGTTCCACATGGAAGGTTGATTAAGAAGGTTAAATCTTTGGGTATTAATAGTGAGGTTGCAAGATGGATTCAACAATGGCTGAATGGGAGATGCCAGAGGGTAATGGTTGGCAACTGTATGTCAGGTTGGAGGCCAGTGTCTAGTGGAGTAGCCCAAGGATCTGTGTTGGGTCCACTGTTGTTTGTCATTTACATTAATGATCTGGATGATGGTGTAGCAAATTGGATTGGTAAGTATGCAGATGATAGTAAAATAGGTGGTGTAGTTAATAATGAAGTAGATTTTCAAAGTCTACTGATAGACTTGGGCCTTTTGGAAGGGTGGGCTGAAAGATGGCAGATTGAGTTTAATGCTGATAAGTGTGAGGTGCTGCATTTTGGTAGGACAAATCAAAATAGGACGTACAGGGTAAATGGTAGGGAATTGAGGAATGCAGTGGAACAGAGGGATCTGGGAATAACAGTGCATTGTTCCCTGAAGGTGGAATCTCATGTGGATAGGGTGGTGAAGAAGGCGTTTGGTATGCTTGCCTTTATAAATCAGAGCATCGAATATAGAAGTTGGGATGTAATGTTGAAATTGTACAGGGCATTGGTGAGGCCGAATCTGGAGTATGGTGTGCAGTTCTGGTCGCCAAATTATAGGAAGGATGTCGACAAATGGAGAGGGTACAGAGGAGATTTATTAGAATGTTGCCTGCGTTTCAGCACTTAAGCTACAGAGAGAGATTGAACAGGTTGGGTCTTTATTGTTTGGAGCGTAGAAGGTTGAGGGGAGACTTGATAGAGGTTTTTAAAAATTTAAGAGGGACGGACAGAGTTGACGTGGGTAGGCTTTTCCCTTTGGGAGTGGGGAAGATTCCAACAAGGGGACATAACTTCAGAATTAAGGGACAAAAGTTTAGGGGTAACATGAGGGGTAACTTCTTTACTCAGAGGGTGGTGGCTGTGTGGAATGAGCATCCGGTGGAAGTGGTGGAGGCAGGCTCGATTTTATTATTTAAGAGTAAATTGGATAAGTATATGGATGGGAGGGGATTGGAGGGTTATGGTCTGAGAGCAGGTAGATTAGACTAGGTCAGAGAAAGTGGTCGACGTGGACTGGTAGCGCCGAACGGGCCTGTTTCCGTGCTGTAATTGTTATATGGTTATATGGTTATATGGTTGAGAGTGGGTGATCTGCGATCAGCCACATTTCAGAATAGATGGGTGGAGTCAGAGACAAAGACGAAAGGTGAAATTGAGACAAAAGGGTGTCAGATAAAGAACAAAGAGGGGTATAATGTAAAGCCGGAAGGAGGGATGTGGATGAAAGGGGTCAAGATGTGGAGGGGGAGATACAAAAAACGGAATATGGAACTAGGAGCGTACGGAGGCCAGTGACTGGAATGTTTGGAGATAGTTAAAAGAAGGGGGGCAACGACCACGCACCTACATAGGGGTCGCAGGGGAACTGAGGGTGCACAGGAGTTAATACTTAAATCTGCAGATTTCAACGTTCATTACGTTGCGTGTAAACTACCGAATAGAATACTAGTTTGCACGTGGCCTCGCTCTGGCGATGGAGAAGGCCAAGGACAGGCATGGTAGTGGGAAGGATAGTTACAATAGCAAGCAACCGGGAGATGATTCACGACTTTCCGCCCCCGCCCATTTTGGTTGCTATTGAGGCTAATCTGACCATAATTTGCTGGAAAGCGATTGAGAAGGACAAACCTCAGGTCGATGTGCATTTTAAATTGGTATCACTGTTGACGAATGCATCGTGATCCGAAGGGTCTGTTCCTGTGCGCTGCTGATCCATGTTCTATGTTCGCTTGCTGATTGCGTTTGTGTTGCTGCATCTTGCTCCAGTTTAATTGCGGACGCTTCGCCTGCGTCTTTTTAGCTGATGCCGTATATTCCAATTTCTACACCTAGATTTACACACAGGTGATGTTTTAGGTGCATACGTTATGTTTGTTTACAAAGCAAAATAGTTGGAGTAATGGACCGAAGGTTTCTTGCTGCATTTGTGTAGGGAGAGTGAAAACCAACCTGTGTATGTTATGCACCTTTGCTCTTCTCATCTGTCTTTCTACGACAGCCCCGTTCGTAGAAATACAGGATGAAGGTAAGAATAGAGATTGGGTCAATCAGGGCAATTTCGCTGCGGATTAGAACAGTGCAAATTAATCTCACAGAAATGTGCGAAATTCCAAGAAAACTGGGCGGACTAAAGGTACAAATCACGTTCCCGATGGCAAGAGAGTCAAGGATTGGGACTTGGCTTGTGAATAACGGATAAGGAGTTTATGTTCAAAATGTTGTCAGAGGCAAGTGATCTAATCAGAAAATTGCAACAAGAGTGCGATATTTACATGATCAACCATGATGAAATTAAATCATACAACACGTTCAAAAGGCCGATTGGCCAGGAACGTTTCATTTTCTCTGTTTCTCACTCTTAATCTTCAAAGAAAACAGACGAAACACTTGATCTTACGTCAGTGTTTGTCTCCGCTACATCGACGACTGCATTGGTGCTACCTCTTGCACCCATGCAGAACTCACTGACTTCATACACTTCACCTCCAATTTCCATCCTGCCCTTAAATATACCTGGACTATCTCTGACATCTCCCTCCCGTTTCTGGACCTCACCATCTCCATCACAGGAGACAGACTAGTGACGGACATTTACTACAAGCCCACCGACTCGCACAGCTATCTGGATTACACTTCTTCCCACCCGGTCCCCTGCAAAAAGTCTATCCCCTATTCCCAATTCCTCCGTCTACGCCGCATCTGCGCCCAGGGATGAGGTGTTTCAGACTAGGGCTTCCGAGATGTCCTCGTTCTTCAGAAAACGGGGCTTCCCCTCCTCCATTATTGATGAGGCTCTCAGTAGGGTTTCTTCTACATCCCGAAGCTCCGCTCCTGCTCCCCCTCCCCCCACTCGCAACAAGGACAGGTTCCCCCTCGTTCTCACCTTCCACCCCACCAGCCAGCGGATCCAACATATCATCCATCAACATTTCCGTCACCTACAACGGCACCCCACCACTGGCCATATCTTCCCATTCCCTCCCCTCTCTGCGTTCCGCAGAGACCGTTCCCTCCGTAACTCCCTGGTCCACTCGTCCCTTCCTACCCAAACCACCCCAACCCCGGGCACTTTCCCTTGCAACCGCACGAGATGCAACACCTGTCCCTTTACCTCCCCCCTCAACTCCATCAAAGGACCCAAACAGTCTTTCCAGGTGAGACAGAGGTTCACCTGCACCTCCTCCAACCTCATCTATTGCATCCGCTGCTCTAGATGTCAACTTATTTATATCGGCGAAACCAAGCGCAGGCTCGGCGATCGCTTCGCTGAACACCTGCGCTCGGTCCGCATTAACGCAACTGATCTCCCGGTGGCCCAGCACTTTAACTCCCCCTCCCATTCCCAGTCTGACCTCTCTGTCATGGGCCTCCTCCAGTGCCATAGTGAGGCTCGCCGGAAATTGGAGGAGCAGCACCCAATATTTCGCCTGGGCAGTTTGCAACCCGGTGGTATGAACGTCGACTTCTCCAACTTCAGATAGCTCCTCTGTCCCTCCCTTCCCCTCCTCCTTCCCAGATCTCCCTCTATCTTCCTGTCTCCACCTATATCCTTCCTTTGTCCCACCCCCGACATCAGTCTGAAGAAGGGTCTCGATCCGAAACGTCACCCATTCCTTCTCTCCCGAGATGCTGCCTGACCTGCTGAGTTACTCCATCATTTTGTGAATAAAATGACATATATCCTCAATGATATGTTTCCAGGGGGTATTGAACAGCAAGCCGACCTTGCAAATATTAATGAAGGTCGCAGCACGTGTAGGAAAGGTGACGATCAAGGCATGTGGGATGTTGTCCTTCATTTCAAGTGGCATAGCATGTAAGAGCGTGGAGGACCTTGAACAACTTTATACAATATTGATTAGACAAATTGAGTTCGGTGTACAGTTCTTTCGCTACACGGCAGGGGCTGACGATGAAATTCCGTAGGCCATGAACTAGCATGGAATGTATCTGTTGCAAAGAGAAACTGGCGAGGTTTGGTTTGTTCTTGCTGGAGAAGCTGTGACTGAGAGGTTTCCCAATATAGCTTCGTCAGATTAGGACGGTGGATAAGGGATGGTGAGAAATTTCCACACGTTGAACATGCCTTATTGAAGTAAGGAGAAGGGTATGTTGAAGAGGCGTCTCGACCCGAAACGTCACCCATTCCTTCTCTCCCGAGATGCTGCCTGACCCGTTGAGTTACTCCAGCATTTTGTGTCTAACTTCGAAGAGTATGTTGATGGACTTCCTTCAGCCAGAGGATGCTTGCCACCACAAAAGCACTACATGAGCAAGTGGTGGACGAGTACATTCGCAAAAGATTCATGATGGGCCTGTGAGAACACGTGAATCGTCAGGCTATCGTTGGCGACCGACTAAGTGCTGCCAAATTGGATTCGGGCAGATAGATACATAATGGTAGGCCGGGAAATGTGGATTGAAATGTCCTCACTCCACTAATGATCATCTGATTCAGTACTTGAGCGGTAACTGAGCCCAGCTGGGGTCATCCGCTTCGTATGAGTTTATGTGAATGACTTGGATGAAGGCACCTCCGGTGTGATTGTTTTATTTGTGAATGGCACTGGGATTTGTGCTAAAGTAAATTATGAAGGGAATGTTTGGTCGAAATCAAGGGAAGAATTTTAATCAATTTGAAACTTTTGGAAAAACCAATATAATATCGTGAATTATTAAATCTTGCGATACATGACGCCGTTCAGCTAAGTGGTCACCATTAAAATGCAAGGCAAACTGTAATCTCTGGTGGTTGATTTACAACCGACAGAGCTCCAGAAACTGAATATAATTAGAGAGCTAACAAAATGTTATCGTGATTTGCCAGGTGAATCGAATAGAAAGGGTGGAGGCTGGATTTATCGTCATGTCAAATGAGCATTAGTGAAATGACGTCTGGAATACTGCGTAGATCCTTCTGAAGGATATTGGTATCAGAGCGGGTTTAATCGCCAAACTCCTGAAGGAGGGGGGGGGGGTGATGTCTTGTGACGGAAGATTGGGTGCACTGCCTTTATATTTGTCGAGTTAGCAAGGGTATGAGGCACATTGAGGGTCATTTACACGGTTATCATGAAGCAGATGTTCCTTCTGGGGTTGAATCTGAATTCGGGAACCATTTCCAGGCGGCTAACAGACCGCAAAATTATTTTTTCGTGGAGAGTCAAAAGCAAATGTTCAGAGGTGACGATGGCAAAGATTTTTTTTGTCCCGGGGGAAATTAAAATCGCAGGCAAGCAAAGAGTGAATGGTTTGCGGGATCGTCTGGATTGTGGGGTTAAGGTTGCAGTGAGATGGGCCGCGATCATAATGTGGTGCAAAGCAGAACGACGGGGGGCATTTTAGTCTGAGGTGATGTATTAAATTATTGCCTCAATCCATTGACCGATGTTTGAAGTAGATCTTCAAACTGGGGAGGCAACAACCCTGGGAGCATCAACATTAATTGATATAGGCTTGTTGAATAAAGCGCAATGAGAGAAATCGGCGAAGCAGCATGAAATTAAGAGTTGGGTCGCATGAAGTTAGAAACAATATGCCCTTTGGTGGAAAAAATCCCTCTCCCAATCCCCATCCTGAGTATTGCCACAATTCCTTGTCCCTGGAATTTGTTATTTAATTTCCTAAATAAAGCACTACCTGTCACCGCGGGGATTGCACAAGGATGACGTAATTGTGAATAATATTAAAGTTATTTAAATTCTGGTGGAAACTCATTGTCCCCGAGGAAATCGAGAAAGATATAAAATCATACAAAGTTCTGACTCAATATTTTCCGCTGACAGAGTACGCGAGGGATAAAGTAAAACGTCGTTTGGAATGGAAATGCTGGAAAGATATTACAATATCGAGAAAACATTGTATGTGATTACTGCCATTATTGGAGTTCCGGGTAAGTAACCAGAACAATTAAAGTTTTGTGACGCTGTGTGTTAACCGGGAATACCCTGTTAATGACCACTTTACGAACGTCCCAATTGATGACCCTGATGCAAGAAAAGTCAGTGGTAAAAATTCTGTGAAGGTAAATGTCCCGAATTAACGCGGCATTTTTCTCATCTTTTGACAAACGAAAACAAACCTATCCGTTTCTAACTCAGGATTGCTGGAGGGCTATTTATCTCATTAGTAGGACCTTGCTCAGAGAGGCACCACTACTCGCGACACCTGAGTCCGTGGATATGTCTCACTGTGGAGTATGTTACAGTCGGACTCGACTAAAAGTACGATCAGATCACCCGAATCAGTGGTCAATAGACAATAGACAATAGAAAATAGGTGCAGGAGAAGGCCATTCGGTCCTTCGAGCCAGCACCGCCATTCAATGTGATCATGGCTGATCATTCTCAATCAGTACCCCGTTCCTGCCTTCTCCCCATACCCCTGACTCCGCTATCCTTAAGAGGTCCATATAACTCTCTCTTGAATGTATTCAGAGAATTGGCCTCCACTGCCCTCTGAGGCAGAGAATTCCACAGATTCACAACTCTCTGACTAAAAAAGTTTTTCCTCATCTCTGTTCTAAATGGCCTACCCCTTATTCTTAAACTGTGGGCCCTGGTTCTGGACTCCCCCAACATTGGGAACATGTTTCCTGCCTCTAACGTGTCCAACCCCTTAATAATTTTATACGTTTCGATAAGATCCCCTCTCATCCTTCTAAATTCCAGTGTATACAAACCTAGTCGCTCCAGTCTTTGAACATATGACAGTCCCGCCATTCCGGGAATTAACCTAGTAAACCTACGCTGCACGCCCTCAATAGCAAGAATATCCTTCCTCAAATTTGGAGACCAAAACTGCACACTGTTTGCTAGCACTGTTGGGGAGGGTTTAAACTAATTTGGCAGGGGGTTGGGATACAGCATGGAGCTAGTATAGGGGGTGAGGAGAAGGAAAATAAAGAGGAAAAAACTGGTCAGATTGGGAGGCAGAACAAGAATGCCCCAGCACAATGGGGTAGGGCAAGTCTGAACGGCATTTATTTTAATGCAAGGAGTATTAGAAGCAAGGGGGGATGAATTGAAGGTGTTACTGAACGCATGGTAGTACGGCATTGTTGCCATTACGGAAACATGGTTGAATGAAGGGCAGGACTGGCAGCTCAATATTCCAAGATATAGAATCTTCAGAAGAGACAGAGAGCAGGGAAAAAGGGGAGGGGGTGTTGCAGTATTAATCAAAGAATCTATTTCTGCTGTAAGAAGGAATAACATATTAGCGGGTTCCTCAAAGGAGGCTATTTGGGTGGAATTGAGAAATAGAAAAGGGGCATGCACCTTACTGGGTGTATACTACAGACCCCCAAACAGTCAGAGGGAAATAGAAGAACATATATGTAGGCAAATCTCGGGTGTGTGTGAAAACAACAGGGTAGTAATAGTAGGGGATTTCAACTTCCCAAATATTGATTGGGATAGCCAAAGTGTCAAGGGCCCAGAGGGTGCAGAGTTCCTAAGGGTCATCCAGGAGGGCTTTTTGAGCCAATATGTTGAAAGTCCAACAAGGGAGGGGGCGGTATTGGACTTAATCTTGGGAAATGAGGCCGGACAGGTGGCTGAAGTGTCAGTAGCAGATCACTTTGGTGACAGTGATCACAATTCAGTGATATTTAAGGTGGTAATGGAAAAGGATAAAGAGGGACCAGAGGGAAAATTTCTAAATTGGGGCAAGGCCGATTTTAATCTGATAAGGCAGAAGTTGGCCCTGGTGGACTGGGATCAGCTTCTCGTGGGGAGGACCGCATCAGAACAGTGGGAGTCATTCAAAGGAATAATCGAAAAAGTACAGAGGAAGCATGGTCCCCTAAAGTTTAAGGGTGGGACAAACAAGTCCAAAGAACCTTGGATGTCGAACGATATAGTAGGATTGATTCGAAAAAAAGGGGGCTTTTGGAAGGCATAAAGAACTTAAGGCACAGGCATCATTAGAGGAATACAGAAGGTGTAGGGCGGTTCTTAAAAAAGAAATTAGGAGAGCAAAAAGGGGCCATGAGATAGCACTAGCGGGCAAAATAAAAGAAAATCCCAAAGTGTTCTATAAGTATATCAAGGGTAAGAGGATAACGAGGGAAAGAGTGGGGCCCATCATGGACCATAGTGGAAAGCTGTGTGTGGAGCCAGAGGATGTAGGAGATGTTTTAAATGATTTTTTTGCATCTGTTCTTACGAGGGAGGAGGGCGATGCGGACTTAGAAATGGAGCAGGAGGGTTGTGATGTTCTTGAGCATATTGCTATTGACATGGAGGCGGCGCTGGAGGCTCTGGCAGGCTTAAAAGTGGATAAGTCTCCGGGCCCTGACGAGATGTATCCCAGGATGCTGAGAGAGGCAAGGGTGGAGATTGCGGGGGCTCTGGCACAAATTTTCAGAGCCTCTCTTGCAACAGGGGATGTACCGGAGGACTGGAGGATAGCTAATGTGGTGCCATTATTTAAAAAGGGCAGTAGGGATAAACCTGGGAACTACAGGCCGGTGAGTCTGATATCGGTGGTGGGGAAGCTGCTAGAAAAGATTCTGAGGGACAGAATCAGTCTTCACTTGGAGGATCGAGGGTTAATTAAGGATAGTCAACATGGCTTTGTTAATGGAAGGTCGTGTCTGACTAACTTGATTGAATTTTTTGAAGTGGTGACCAAGGAGGTAGATGGGGGTAGTGCAGTGGATGTGGTATACATGGATTTCAGTAAGGCTTTTGACAAGGTCCCACACAGTAGACTAGTCAAAAAGGTAAGAGCCCATGGGATCCAGTGCACCTTGGCAAAATGGATAAAAAACTGGCTTTGTGACAGAAGGCAGCGGGTGATGGTAGAAGGTTGCTTCTGTGACTGGAGGCCGGTGTCCAGTGGGGTGCCGCAGGGATCGGTGTTGGGTCCCTTACTGTTTGTAATCTACATTAATGATCTGGATGTCAACGTACAGGGCATGATCAGCAAGTTTGCAGATGACACAAAGTTAGGGGGGGTGGTGAATAGCGAGGAAGGTATAGCAAGCTGCAGGAAGATATAGATGAGATGGTCAGATGGGCGGAGCAGTGGCAGATGGAATTTAATCCTGAAAGGTGCGAGGTGATGCACTTTGGCAGGAATAACTTGGAGAGGGAGTACACCATGAAAGGAAGGACCCTAGGAAAGACAGGGGTACAGAGGGACCTTGGAGTACAGGTACACAAGTCCTTGAAGGCAGCAGGACAGGTGGACCGGGTGGTCAAAAAGGCATATGGGTTACTGGCCTTCATTAGCCGGGGCATCGAATATAAAAGTAGGAGGGTAATGATGCAATTGTACAGAACACTGGTGAGGCCACAGCTGGAGTATTGTGTACAGTTCTGGTCACCACATTATAGAAAGGATGTGATAGCTTTGGAGAGGGTGCAGAGGAGATTCACCAGGATGCTGCCAGGGATGAAGGGCCTCGGCTATGAGGAGAGACTGAGCAGACTGGGGTTGTTTTACCTGGAGCAGAGAAGGCTGAGAGGGGACATGATCGAGGTGTACAATATCATGAGGGGCATAGATAAGGTAAATGTCGGGGAACTTCTTCCACTGGTGGAAGGTTCAACAACGAGGGGACATAGATACAGGGTAAGGGGAGGGAGGATTCGGGAGGATGTGAGAAAGAACTTTTTCACCCAGAGGGTGATTGGAGTCTGGAACTCATTGCCTGGGGTGGTGGTGGAGGCGGGAACACTCACAACGTTTAAGAGGCATTTGGATGGGCACTTGAAATGCTACAACATTCAGGGCACGGTCCAAATGCGGAATATGGGATTAAAATTAGACTGTGTTTGGTAACGGGCGGCACGGACACGATGGGCCGAAGGGCCTCTTTCTGTGCTGTAGGACTCTATGACTCTATGACTCTATGACAGTACTCCAGGTGCGGTCTCACTAGGGCCCTGTACAACTGCAGAAGGACCTCTTTGCTCCTATACTCAACTCCTCTTGTTATGAAGGCCAACATCCCATTGGCTTTCTTCACTGCCTGCTGTACCTGCATGCTTCATTTCAGTGACTGATGCACTAAGACATCCAGATCACGTTGTACGTCCCCTTTTCCTAACTGACACCATTCAGATAATAATCTGCCTTCCTATTCTTACCACCAAAATGGATAACCTCACACTTATCTACATTAAACTGCATCTGCCATGCCCACTCACACAACCTGTCCAAGTCACCCTGCAACCTCATAGCATCTTCCTCACAGTTCACACTGCCACCTATCATCGGCAAATTTGCTAATGGTACTTTTAATCCCTTCATCCAAGTCATTGATGTATATTGTAAATAGCTGCGGTCCCAACACCGAGCCTTGCGGTACCCCACTAGTCACTGCCTGCCATTCTGATAGGGACCCATTTATCCCCACTCTTTGCTTTCTGTCTGTCAACCAACTTTCTATCCATGTCAGTACTCTACCTCCTATACCATGTGCTCTAATTTTGCCCACCATCTCCTATGTGGGACCTTGTCGAAGGCTTTCTGAAAGTCGAGGTACACCACATCCACCGGCTCTCCCCTGTCAATTTTCCTAGTTACATCCTCAAAAAATTCCAGTAGATTAGTCAAGCACGATTTCCCCTTCGTAAATTCATGCTGACTCGGAACGATCCTGTTACTGCGATCCAAATGCTCCGCAATTTCGTCTTTTATAATTGACTCCAGCATCTTCCCCACCACTGATGTCAGACTAACTGGTCTATAATTTCCCGTTTTCTCTCTCCCTCCTTTCTTGAAAAGTGGGATAACATTAGCTACCCTCCAATCCACAGGAACTGACCCGGAATCTATAGAACATTGTAGGTTAATTGGCTGGGTAAATGTAAAAATTGTTTCTAGTGGGTATAGGATAGTGTTAATGTGCGGGGATCGTTGGGCGGCACGGACTTGGAGGGCCGAAAATGCCTGTTTCCGGCTGTATATATATGATATGATATGATATGATTGGAAAATAATCACTAATGCGTCCACAATTTCTAGAGCCACCTCCTTAAGCACCCTGGGATGCAGACCACCAGGCCCTGGGGATTTATCAGCCTTGAGTCCCATCAGTCTACCCAAAACGTTTTCCTGCCTAATGTGGATTTCCTCCAGTTCCTCTGTCACCCTAGGATCTCTGGCCACTAGAACATCTGGGAGATTGTTTGTATCCTCCTTAGTGAAGACAGATCCAAAGTACCGGTTCAACTCGTCTGCCATTTCCTTGTTCCCCATAATAAATTCGCCTGCTACTGTCTTCAAGGGACCCACATTTGCCTTGACTATTTTTTTCCTCTTCACATACCTAAAAAAGCTTTTACTATCCTCCTTTATATTATTGGCTAGTTTACCCTCATACCTCATCTTTTCTCCCCGTATTGCCCTTTTTAGTTATCTTCTGTTGCTCTTTAAAAGAGTCCCAATCCTCTGGCTTCCCACTCTTCTTTGCTATGTTATACTTCTTCCCTTTCATTTTTATGCTGTCCTTGACTTCCCTTGTCAGCCACGGGTGCTTCTTACTCCCCTTAGAATCTTTCCTCCTCTTTGGGATAAATTGATCCTGGAGCGACTGGTGTGTGTCGTTACCGAAATGACCTGGTTGTGGAATAAATTAATTAACAGGGCTACTCAGCTGTCGAATACTAATTTTTCGCTGTATCCCCTCTAAAACTCGTCTTGACTTCATCAGTTGCTGAGTTGACTGAGACCTGATTAACCAAGTTATGGTTAATTCTATCAAATCGGTCCATTCAAATATCGTAAACTGAAGGGCCGGTTTCCGTGCTGTATCTCTAAACTAAACTAAACTAAACTAAACTAAACTAAACTAAACTAAACGAAACGAAACGAAACGAAACGAAACTAAACTAAACTAAACTAAACTAAACTAAACTAAACTAAACTAAACTAAACTAAACTAAACTAAACTAAACTAAACTAAACTAAACTAAACTAAACTAAACTAAACTAAACTAAACTAAACTGTTGAAAGAAACTTTCTGCCTACCGTTGCAGATAGACAATAGACAATAGACAATAGACAATATGTGCAGGAGTAGGCCATTCAGCCCTTCGAGCCAGCACCGCCATTCAATGCGATCATGGCTGATCACTATCAATCAGTACCCCGTTCCTGCCTTCTCCCCATACCCCCTCACTCCGCTATCCTTAAGAGCTCTATCCAGCTCTCTCTTGAAAGCATCCAACGAACTGGCCTCCACTGCCTTCTGAGGCAGAGAATTCCACACCTTCACCACCCTCTGACTGAAAAAGTTCTTCCTCATCTCCGTTCTAAATGGCCTACCCCTTATTCTCAAACTGTGGCCCCTTGTTCTGGACTCCCCCAACATTGGGAACATGTTATCTGCCTCTAATGTGTCCAATCCCCTAATTATCTTATATGTTTCAATAAGATCCCCCCTCATCCTTCTAAATTCCAGTGTATACAAGCCCAATCGCTCCAGCCTTTCAACATACGACAGTCCCGCCATTCCGGGAATTAATCTAGTGAACCTACGCTGCACGCCCTCCATAGCAAGAATATCCTTCCTCAAATTTGGAGACCAAAACTGCACACAGTACTCCAGGTGCGGTCTCACCAGGGCCCGGTACAACTGTAGAAGGACCTCTTTGCTCCTATACTCAACTCCTCTTGTTACGAAGGCCAACATTCCATTGGCTTTCTTCACTGCCTGCTGAACCTGCATGCTTCCTTTCATTGACTGATGCACTAGGACACCCAGATCTCGTTGAACTCCCCCTCCTCCTAACTTGACACCATTCAGATAATAATCTGCCTTTCTATTCTTACTTCCAAAGTGAATAACCTCACACTTATCTACATTAAACTGCATCTGCCATGTATCCGCCCACTCACACAACCTGTCCAGGTCACCCTGCAGCCTTATTGCATCTTCCTCACAATTCACACTACCCCCCAACTTAGTATCATCTGCAAATTTGCTAATGGTACTTTTAATCCCTTCGTCTAAGTCATTAATGTATATCGTAAATAGCTGGGGTCCCAGCACCGAACCTTGCGGTACCCCACTGGTCACTGCCTGCCATTCCGAAAGGGACCCATTTATCCCCACTCTTTGCTTTCTGTCTGTTAAACAATTTTCTATCCATGTCAGTACCCTACCCCCAATACCATGTGCCCTAATTTTGCCCACTAATCTCCTATGTGGGACCTTGTCGAAGGCTTTCTGAAAGTCGAGGTACACCACATCCACTGACTCTCCCTTGTTTCCTCGTTTCCTGCCAACGTTTGACCCCACTTTCTTCCCCTTTATCGTTGCGGCAGGCAGGCGGGGTGCAGAAGGAGCCATGCCTGATATCGCTAAACTTACACCCACGTACTGTTTTCAGCACCTTTTTTATGTTCGTTGAACGGCGAGCAGTATTCAAGTCGAGGATGACTGTTCCCTTCTTTTCCTATAGTGAATTTGGTGGCGATTGTGATCCTGTCCCGGGGAAAGTGCGGCCTCTCCACCTGCACCACACGTTATCTGGTGGCTATGGCAGTGGCGGATCTGCTGGTCATTATCATTGTGGTCATTTTGTATCGGATCAATTATCATTTCTTTCCGATGAATTTCCTGGATCTCGCTTATGTGTGCAGGGTTATTTATGCCCTGACATTTGCAGCTGGAAATTGTTCTGTCTGGTTCACCGTCACTTTCACCTTCGACCGATTTATCGCCATTTGTTGCCAGAAATTGAGAACAAAATATTGCACCGGGAAAACTGCGGCTGCGGTTCTCACAACGACCAGCGTTCTGCTCTGTCTTAAAAACATTCCATTCTATTTCGCATATGAACCAAGATGGATAATCGAAAATATACCGTGGCTATGTGTGCTGATGGACAGTTATTACACTGACCCAGGCTGGGTGGGATTTGATTGGTTCGATAAGGTTATAACACCCTTGATGCCTTTCGCTATAATCCTGCTGCTCAACGCTCTCACGGTTCGGCATATTTTAGTGGCCAATCGGATCCGTAAAGCATTGAGAAGTCAAAACAAAGGTGAGAAACGCAGTGACCCGGAGATGGAGAGCAGGAGGAGGTCTGTGGTTTTACTCTTCACCCTATCCGGCAGCTTTACTCTCCTGTGGCTTCTGTACGTTGTAGAATTCGTCTATTATCAGATCACGGTAAGAGGGATAGATCGGAATGAATCTGAAATTATCTTTCATGAAGTTGGATATTTGGTGAGTAATATCAGCTGCTGCACGAACACGTTTATTTACGCAGCGACTCAGTCTAAGTTCAGGGAGCAGGTGAAGAGCGCGGTGAAATATCCAGTCAACCTAGTGCTTCGCGTTATGAATACAGCTGTGCCGTGAGCGACGGCTGTGTAAACATCAGTACACATAGGCTGACCTGACTTCCAACATTGGCCTTGCTGGTGCCAGATCTAGGAAGAATAGCTCAGCATGCCCAGCTCCGGGACGCAGCGCATCATCCAGCCAATCGTAGCCAATTGTGACAGTCCAACCAACTTGTTCTATCTGTGGCCAAGGCAATGAATCCATGCAGTAGAAACCGCGTGTCATTATCTCTCTGTCCTCTTTTCCTGGAGATTTGGTCCTCTCTCGCATGTTCCTTATTAGAGGGAATGTATGTTTAAACTGTACTCCGGGTCTGTCTTTCCTGTGGGGTGCGTTTACCCTCTTAATTACGGCTCAAATCTGGCAGGCACAAACAATATCTCATAGAACAGAGGTAAGTATCCCAAACGAAATGTATAGGAAGAAACTGCAGATGCTGGTTTAAACCGAAGATAAACATAAAATGCTGGAGTAATTAAGCGGGACAGGCAGCATCATCGGAGAGAAGGAATGGGCGACATTTCGGGACGAGACTCTTCTTCAGACTGATGTCAGGGGAGAGGGAGATACATATATAAGGAACTGTTAGGTGTGAAAATAGGACAAAGGGGATGGATATCAAGGAAAAGGATCCATTCTACGTTTTCCTTGATCTCCATTCCCCTTGTCCTATCTTGGCCAAGTCCAGATAATCCCTGTTAAATAAAACCACATTATGCACATTTCGGCGGTAATTGGAACTTGTTTATCATTTTTCCTACCCTAATATCAGGGCCTTCAACTTTATATTGCTTTCCATATATCAAAATCATATAACAACAACAATTACAAGCAATAATTATCTAATTACTAATACATGTGATAAAATCCTGATCCATCGGTGTACAATAGCCTTCATTCCCCAGTTCCAGGCTCTTTACATCAACTCCACGTTTTTCATTGTCCTCTATAGCTCTGGCAAACTTCCGAATAGTTTTTCTAATCACAGAGCATTCACGAACGACCATCTCGTCCTCCACCATCAATGCCTTCCAATTATCATTTTTGAATGTTTGGTTACAGTAAATCTCCTTAAAGTCTCGTCCGAATCATTTGTCGCATAAGAAAGTGTGAAAGCAGGTTCAGGTTGCATATCATGTCTCCACTCCTTCGGAGAGGACGGTGACATGTGGCAAGGGGAAGTGAAGTGTGTTCATGGAGGGAGTGGGATACAGGGAGATGAAGGGGAAGTGGGAGGTTTCGGAGTCGAAAGGAAATGGCTGAGGAAGCAGAAGATGGGTGTGCGGGGAGGGAAGGGGCAAGTAAAGTGAGGAGCGGAAGGAAAAGTAAAAGGTTGTGCGAGAGAAAGGGGTGTGAGCTGGAGCGGAAGGGAAATGTGGGAATTGGTAGGAAAGGGAATGGACAGGGAAGGGGCCGGGCGAGAGTTAGAGAATTGGGTGAGCGAGTTGCGGGGAGGGAAGAGAAAAGGTGGGAAGAAGGGGAGTGGGGTAGGTGACTGGACGATAAGGGGGTGGGAGACATGAAGGAAAGGGGTGAAGAATGGAATGTAATGGGATGGCCGAGGTTAACGGAGGGGGAGAGGGGAAGACAGAGGGTGGGAGATGGTATGGGAAGCCTGCTGGGAGATAAGCAGAGAAGGGGTGGGATAGGTCAGAAAGTTACAGGGTGGTCGAGGGATGGGAATGGGTGGGGTGGGGAAGCGTGGGGTGGTGGAGGTGCGGGACGGAAAGGGAAGGGTGTGGGCGATGGAATGGTAAGTAGGGTGCGCAGCGAAGAGCGTGGGAGAGGAACATGGAGGTGGGGAAGGAAAAGGGATGGGGAGGAGGTGCAAACCTAGGGGGTGGAGGCGACGGGAAACGACGGGCGGGGAGGGTGGAGAGAGAGATAGAGAGAGAGAGAGAGAGAGAGAGAGAGAGAGAGAGAGAGAGAGAGAGAGAGAGAGAGAGAGAGGAGAGAGAGAGAGAGAGAGAGAGAGAGAGAGAGAGAGAGAGAGAGGAGAGGAGGGAGGGAGGGAGGGAGGGAGGGAGGGAGGGAGGGAGGGAGGAGAGGAGAGAGAGAGAGAGAGAGAGAGAGAGAGAGAGAGAGAGAGAGGAGAGAGAGAGAGAGAGAGAGAGAGAGAGAGAGAGAGAGAGAGAGAGAGAGAGAGAGAGAGAGAGAGAGAGAGAGAGAGAGAGAGAGAGAGATGAGGGAGGGAGGGGGCGAGGGAGAGAGGCAGTAGGAGAGGGAGAGAGGCAGAGGGAGAGGGAGAGGGAGGGAGAGGGAGGGAGAGGGAGGGAGAGGGAGGGAGAGGGAGGGAGAGGGAGAGTGGGAGGGAGAGGGAGAGGGAGGGAGAGGGAGGGAGAGGGAGGGAGTGGGAGGGAGAGGGAGGGAGAGAGGCAGTGGGAGAGGGAGAGAGGCAGAGGGAGAGGGAGGGAGAGGGAGGGAGAGGGAGGGAGAGGGAGGGAGAGGGAGGGAGAGGGAGGAGAGGGAGGGAGAGGGAGAGGGAGGGAGAGGAGGGAGAGGGAGGGAGTGGGAGGGAGAGGGAGAGGGAGCTCCTTCTCTCTCTCTCTCTCACTCTCTCTCTCTCTCTCTCTCTCTCTCTTTCTCTCTCTATACTGCATCTGCCATGCATTTGCCCACTCACCTAACCTATCCAAGTCACCTTGCAGCCTCCTAGCATCCTCCTCACAGCTAACACTGCCCCCCCAGCTTCGTGTCATCCGCAAACTTGGAGATGTTGCATTCAATTCCCTCGTCCAAATCATTAATATATTGTAAATAACTGGGGTCCCAGCACTAAGCCATGCGGTACCCCACTGGTCACTGCCTCCCATTCTGAAAAGGACCCGTTTATTCCTACTCTTTGCTTCCTGTCTGCCAGCCAGTTCTCTATCCACATCAATACTGAACCCACAATACCGTGTGCTTTATGTTTGTATACTAATCTCTTATGTGGGACCTTCTCGAAAGCCTTCTGGAAATCCAGATATTACACATCCGGTTCTCCCTTATCCACTCTACTAGTTACATCCTCGAAAAATTCTATAAGATTCGTCAGACATGATTTACCTTTCATAAATCCATGCTGACTTTGTCGAATGATTTCACCACTTTACAAATGTGCTGCTATCCCATCTTTAATAACTGACTCTAGCGCTTTCCCCACTACCAATGTTAGACTAACTGGTCTGTAATTCCCCGTTTTCTCTCACCATCCCTTTTTTGAAAAGTGGGTTTACATTAGCTACCCTCCAATCCTCAGGAACTACTCCAGAATATAAAGAGTTTTGAAAAATTATCACTAATGCATCCATTATTTCTGGTACTACCTCCTTAAGCACTCTGGGATGCAGCCTATCTGACCCTGGGGATTTATCGGCCTTTAATCCATTCAATTTACCTAACACACTTCCCGACTAACCTGGATTTCACTCAGTTCCACATTCTCATTTGACCCCCGGTCCCCTGCTATTTCCGGCAGATTATTTATGTCTTCCTTAGTGAAGACAGAACCAAAGTAGTTATTCAATTGGTCTGCCATGTCCTTGTTCCCCATGATCAATTCACCTGTTTTCTGACTGCAAGGGACCTACATTTGTTTTAACTAATCTTTTTCTCTTCACATATCTATAAAAACTTTTGCAGTCAGTTTTTATGCTCCCTGACAGTTTCCTTTCATACTCTATTTCCCCTTTCATAATTAAGCCCTTTGTCCCCCTCTGTTGGACTCTGAATTTCTCCCAATCCTCTGGTAGGCTGCTTATTAATTTTTTTTTAATAGTTTTATTTTTGAAAAGCATATGTACAGATGGAAATAAAAGACAAATTTGTTACAAAGTACTTACATAGCTTCAATTTTTAAATTTTTAAAGAGAGAAAATAAAAAATAAAGAAGAAAGAAAAAAAAACTATAAACTATTGGGAAGAGAGAATTTAAAAAAAAAAAGGTATAACTATAAAAATTAAAGGGGGTAGATCCGGGAGACAATAACCACAGTTGTACATCCAACCCTAAACTCAAGTTTCAACTTTTAATTTAATATTTTTATTTTAGTCCTGTGTCAAACCCATTTACTTTTCTAAAAATTCAATAAATGGAGACCATATTTAAAAAAATAAATCAGGTTTGTCAATTAAGGCAAATCTTATTTTTTCCAAATGCAGGGTCTCTGTCATTTCCGTAGTCCACGTTTTAATTGTGGGGGTTATTGGTTTTTTCCAAAATTTAAGTATTAATTTTTTCGCAGTTATTAAACTGTAATCAAGAAAATGTACCTGACTTGTTGTAAAGTTTGTAATATGTTCTGATGATCCTAATATAATTAAGTTTGGATCCATATCCAATTGTTTGTCGATAACTTTAGAAACTATTTAAAAAATATCCAACCAGAAATTTTGCTTTTTTATGCAAGTTACGAAAATATGAGTTAAATTAGCTTCTTGAAATTGACATTTATCACAAATAGGAGATACTAGGAAAAATCCTATTTAATTTCGTCTTCGAATAATGTAATCTATGTATTATTTTAAATTGTATTAAGGAATGTCTAGTATTTAATGAACATTGGTGTTTTGTTGTAAACTTTCATCCCATATATCTTGCATTACGAGTTGGTTCAATTCGTCCTCCCATGCTCGTCTATATGATTCTGATGACGGAATGTCAGTATCTAGGAGAGTATTATAAATAAAGGATATTAATTTATTTGAATTATAAGGTCGATTCAGGCATACATCAAGAGTTTCTGGACCTCTAAATTTATATTCTTGCATGTGTAATTTTACATAATCTCTAAGTTGTAAATATCTAAAATAATTATTAACATGTAATCCGTACTTCTGCTGTAAATCCTGAAAAGAAAGAAAAGTTCACTTATGATAAAGATCTCCCACCCTTTTAATTCCATAACTTTTCCATTGAGCAAATCCTCTATCTAAGACAAACGGTTTAAAAGAAGGGTTATTCGCAATAGGGAGGAAAGCAGATAATTTACTCAGTTTTAAAGTAAGTTTTAATTGTTTCCAGGTACGGATAACACTGTGTATAATCGGATTACCTCCATATGTTTTTTTATTTTAATTTATTGGAGCTAAGAGGATCGCACCAATATCAAATGGTAAACAATCCTCTTTCTCCATCTTTAACCAATCCGGTTGTTGATCAGTGTCATCCAACCAGCAGGTTATATTTTTAATATTAACCGCCCAATAATAAAATAAGAAGTTAGGTAAGGCAATTCCTCCATTAGTTTTAGACTTACATAGATGTTTTTTATTTATTCTATGAGTCTTGTAGTCCCAAATAAAATTAATAATAATTGAATCGATTTTTAAAAAAACTTTTTTGGAAGATAGATCGGAATTGCTTGAAATAAGTATAGTAGCTGTGGAAGAAAGATCATCTTTATAGCATTACTACGACCAACTAATGATATAGGGAGTGTTTTCCAAAATTGGATATTTCTGTGTAATTTAGTAAGTAAAGGAGGAAAATTTAATTTAAATAAAGAAGTATATTTCCTAGTCACGTAAATTCCAAGATATTTAAACTTTTCATAGGCAATTTTAAAAGGAAATTGTTGATGTATGGCCGGATTATGCTCCATTATTGGCATAATTTCACTTTTGTACTAGTTAATTCTATAACCTGAAAATGAACCAAATTGAGTTATGAGATTTAATAAATTCGGAATGCTAATTTCAGGATTAGTAATGTATATTAATACATCATCCGCATATAAAAAAAATTTATTGGTTGTATGTTTAGTGTTATAACCGTGAATATCAGAATTTGATCTAATACTCTCAGCAAGTGGTTCTATAACGAGGGCAAATAGAAGCGGAGATAGTGGGCATCCTTGTCTGCAACCCCTAAATAAATGAAATTTGGATGACAGCTTTTGATTAGTTAATATTCTAGCTGTTGGGGATGTATATAAAGTTTCACCCATGAACAAAAATTTTCACCTATTTGAAAATGTTCCATCACTGAGAAAAGATAGGGCCATTCAACTTGATCAAATGCTTTTTCAGCGTCTAGCGAAATGATTGATAAATCTTCGTTTAATAGTCTATTTGAATATATTATATTGAACATTTGTATGCTTCATCTTTTGTTTTGATACTATCCCTAATTTCCCTTGTTAGCCACGTATGCAGTACCTTCCCTGATTTATTCTTTTGCCAAACTGGGATGAATAATTGTTGTAGTTCATCCATGCGGTCTTTAAATGCCTTCCATTGCATATCCACCGTCAACCCTTTAAGAATCAATTGCCAGTCTATCTTGGCCAATTCACGTCTCATAGCCCTCAAAGTTACCTTTCTTTAAGTTCAGAACCGTTGTTTCTGAATTAACTATGTCACTCTCCATCATAATGAAGAACTCAACCATATTATGGTCACTCTTGCCCAAGGGGCCACGCTCATCAAGACTGCTAACTAACCCTTCCTCATTACTCAATACCCAGTCTAAAATAGCCTGCTCTCTCGTTGGTTCCTCTGCATGTTGGTTTAGAAAACTATCCCGCATACATTCCAAGAAATCCTCTTCCTCAACACCTCTGCCAATTTGATTCACCAATCTATATGTAGATTGAAGTCACCCATTATAACTGTTTTACCTTTGTTGCACGCATTTCTAATTTCCTGATTGATGCCAACCCCAACTCTGCTACTACTGTTAGGTGGCCTGTACACAACTCCCAATAGCATTTTCTGCCCCTTGGTGTTTCGCAGCTCTACCCATATCGATTCCACATCCTCCAAGCTAATGTCCTTCCTTTCTATTGCGTTAATCTCCTCTCTAACCAGCAACGCTACCCACCTCCTTTTCCTTTCTGTCTATCCCTCCTGAATATTGAATGTCCCTGGATGTTCAGCTCCCAGCCTTGGTCACCCTGGAGCCATGTGTCCGTAATCCCAACTATATCATATTCATTAATAACTATCTGCATATTCAACTCATCCACCTTATTATGAATGCTCCTTGCATTGAGACAAAAAGCCTTCAGACGGGTGAGAGGGGAGAGGGGGGAGGTGCGACAGGGGAGGGGAGAGACGAGGGGAGAGGGGAGTGGCCAGCGGCGCTGCCGGCGACCATCTTGTTTTGGCGAGTGAGGAGCAAATGAAGTCGAACGTGGAGCATTGTGACGTCATACGCTGAGGAGTTTCGGGAAATGGGTTAGAAAGTGAATTTTTAAACTTTAAAATGTCTGTACCGTTAAAAATGCAGCTTAAATTTGAATGAGAGGTGTTGGAGATTATGCCCACGATAATGGTGAGTAACGTGGTGCAAAAATGGTGGCGCTATGGTGTACCGTTTTGGCTGTGCGAAGCACCAAAATTTATGGTGTGCACAAACACACGTACACACGGACAGAGTGTTTTAGTAATATACGAGACCAAGTTGGCCCCTTTCCTCGTAGGGGGGGGGCAGGAAAGGGGAGAGAGCGTGAGTGAGTGAGCCCTGGACCCACAGCCTCTCCTGTATTGGTGTAGCACTCTCAACCCCCCCCCCACACTCAACCCACCTTACCCCCCCTCTTCCACCCACTGACCCACTCCATCCACCCTACGTACCCCCACTTGCCTTTCCGATGCCCCCACCCCCACTTGCCCCTCCCCTGCTGCCACCCCCACTAGCCCTGCCCCCAACCCCATTCCCCCCTCCCCACCCCTATTCCCCCCTCCCCACCCTCCCTCCCGCACCCCACTCCCCCACCCCAATATTCCCTCCTCCCCACCCCCACTTTCCCCACTATTGCCTCCTCCACAACCCACCCTGCTCCTTCCCATCCCCACTCTTCCCCCACCCCCACCCCCACTCTCTCCTCCCCCACAATCCCTCTCCACCCACCCCCTCCTTCCCCGTTCTCACCGTCCCCTTCCCCCCCCCCACCCACCTCCCCTTTCCCTCCCACCTCCACTCTCTCTTCCCCCACTCCCTCCCCCCCACTCTCCCTCTTCCCTGACCCCACAGTCCCCCTTCCCCCCACCCCCACAGTCCCCCTTCCCCCCACCCCCACTGTCTCTTCCCCCCACCACCACCACCCAGCCCCGCTGTCCCCTTCCCCCACTCCTCCTCCTCCCCACTCCCTTTCTTCCCTCCCCCCACCTCCACTCTCCCCTCATCCCCACCGCCACTCTTCCCTCGTCCCCACCCCACCCTGCCCTCCTTATGCATTCAAGAGAGAGCTGGATAGAGCTCTTAAGGATAGCGGAGTCAGGGGGTATGGGGAGAAGGCAGGAACGGGGTGCTGATTGAGAATGACCAGCCATGATCACATTGAATAGCTGTGCTGGCTCGAAGGGCCGAATGGCCTCCTCCTGCACCTATTGTCTATTGTCCTCTCCAGTCCCACTCTCCCTCCCACCCGCACTCTCTCCTCCTCCCCCTCCCTCCACCGTCTCATCCCCCACCCCCACTCACTCTACCCCACCCACCCCTTTCCCCACCACCCCCCTTTCCCCCACTCTCTTCTCTCCCCACCCCATTCTCTCATCCCCCAGCCCCACTCTCACACTCCCCCACCCCCGCTTTCCACACCACCCCTTTTCCTCCACTCTTTGCTCTCCGCACCCCCCCATTCTGTACTCCCCCAACCCCACTCTCCCCACCCACACTTTCCCCACCACACCCCCTCTCTCCTCCCCCGCTCTCTCCTGCCCCGACCCTCACCCCGATCCTACCCCCACCCTTCCCTCCACCCACTCGCCCCCCACGCCCACTCCCCTCCGTGGAGCAGTTGGCGGCGAAAGCCACTTACGGAGCGTGCAGGGAGAGGAGGAGCGAGCGCCCGGACTACTCGAGTCGGGCAGCGCGTCTCTGGCCAGGCCGAGCTGGAGTACTCGAGAGGCGGCATCGCGTCCGCGGCTCTGACCCTGCCGAGCTGGGACTACTAGAGGCGGGCGACGGTGGGTATAGGAGAGGGGAGAGAAACGAGGGGAGAGAGGGGACAGCGAGGGGAGAGAGGGGACAGCGAGAGGAGAAAGGGAGCCCCTGATTGCGGGCGGACGGCTCCGCTAACGGCGTCAATCTTGTATGGTGACGTCAATTGTATGATGACGTCATACGCACAGCGCCTTGGAAAATGTGTTTAGAAATGAAAGTTTTAAACTTTGAAATCTCTGTAACTTAAAAACTATAAGACCAATTGAATAATTACTTTTTAACAGTCGGCAGGAGAGTGGTGATAAAGGTGGCGCAAACAATGTGGCGCTATGGTTTACCGTTTTGGCTGTAGGTTCACATTTGCAAAGAGATATACATATATATATTTACAGAGAGATATACATATATGTATATATATATATATGTGTGTGTGTGTGTGTGTGTGCGCGTGTGTGTCTCTGAAAATGTGGACCTACAGCCAATGGTTTTAGTAGTATACTAGACCAAGTGGGCCCATTCCTCGTAGAGGGGGGACAGGGAATGGGAGAGGGGTGTGACTGAGGAGCCCTGGACCCAAAGCCTCTTCTATATTGGTGTGGCACCCTCATGCCCACTCAATCCCCCCTCCTCCCCCCACAGACCCACTCCATCCCCCATACCCACCCCCACTTGCACCTCCCCAGGCCCCACCCCCACTCCCCCCAGCCCTGCCTCCACCCCCCAGCCCTGCCTCCACTCCCTTCCCCTCCCGACCCCTATTCCCCCTCCTCTCACCCCACCACCCTCCCCCACACCCCCTGCCCGCACCCCACTCTCTCCCCACCCCAATGTTCCCTCCTCCACAGCCCGTCTCTCCCCCACCCTCCCACTCTTGCCACGTCTCCACCCCACCCTGCCCTCCTCCCAGCCCTGCTCTCTCCTACCCCACCCACTCCTCCACCAACCCCCACTCTCTCCTCCCCCACCCCCACCTCGCCCTCAACCCCACTTTCCTCCCCACCTCCCCCCACTCCTCCCCACTCTCCCCATTTCCCCATTTCCACTGTCCCCCTTCCCCCCAACCCCAATGTCCCCATTCCCCACCCCTCCTCTTCCCCACCCCCACTCTCCCCATCCCCACTTTTCCCTCCTTCCCACCCCAGCCTGCCCGCCTCCCCACCACACTCTCCCCTGCCCCATCCTCCCCAACCCACTTCCCCACAACCCTCTTTTCCCCACCACCCCCTTTTCCCCACCACCCCCTTTTCCCCTCACTTGTACTCTCTCATCCCCCACCCCCTCCTTCCCCACTCTCTCCTCTCCCCTCCTACCCCCACCCTCCCCTCCACCCACTCGGCCCCCACGCCCACTCCCCTCCGCGGATCCGTTAGTGGTGAAAGCCACTTACCACTCTCCGTGCGTGGAGGGAGGAAGAGGAAGCTGCGGAGTGCGGCGGCGGATGCTGTGGCCTTGTCCAGCTGGCAGTACTCGAGGAGGGCGGCGGCGGCGGCCCGGGGACTGCTCGAAGCGGACATCGCGGTGAGATCCGGCAGAGGTGGGAGACGGAAAGCGCGGCTGCGGCGGCTGTGGGCTCGGACGGCTCGAGGCCGGTGGCGGCGGCGGGAGGCGCGCACAAGATGGCGGAGCGTGCGGAGGAAGAGGAGGATAGCGGCCGCCATCTTTCTGAAGTCACGACGGTGGCAACGGACGCTGAAGGAGGAGGAGAAGAAGCTGTCCGCTGCGGCTTGTGTGCGGTAATGGTGCGGTGCGTTGAGCCCGGGCGATAGAGGGGACTGGAGGACGCCGTGGGTTGAAGGGACGGAAGGAAAGGATGAGTGGACCATCAGTCCGACCATCTCCCTCCTGTTCAGAGTGTCCCCCGGATGTGGGAGAGAGAGGAGAGTGTGGGGAGAGTGAGGGGAGAGAGGCGAGGGGAGCCTCTGATTGCAGGCGGGCGGATCGGTTAACGGCGTCCATCTTGTTTGTGCGAGTGAGGAGAGAGGCCGTGCCTCCATGGTGACGTCATACGCACAGCACTTTGAAAAATGTGTGTAGAAATGAAAGTTTAAAACTTTAAAATCTCTCTAACTTAAAAGATTTAAGACCAATTTAAATAAAACCTGTTATAAACAGTCGCCAGGAGAGTGGTGATTAAGGTGGCATAAACAGTGTGGCGCTATGGTTTACAGGTTCACAACCAAATTTCACAATCTCAAAGAGATATACATAGATACATACAAATATATAAATATATATACAAGATCTGAGTTCTAGTGGTATACTAGACACATTGGGCCCATTCCTCGTAGAGGGGGGCAGGGAAGGGGAGCGGAATCTCTCTCCCCACCCCCACACTCACTCTCCCCTCAGTCTCCCCCACCTCCCCTTTCCCCACGACCCCCCTTTTCCCCACTGTCTCCTCCCCCATTCCCTCTTCCCCCACCGTTACTCTCACTCTCCCGACCTCGCCTTTTCCCACGACCCTCTCTTCCCCCTCACTCCCCATTCTCTCCTCTCCCAGCCCCACTCTTACTCTCCCCACCCCCCCTTTCCCCACCACCTCCCTTTCCTCCACTCTCTCTTCCCCACCACCAACCCCCCTCCCCCCACCCCCGCTGTCCCCCCCGTCCCACTTTCCCTCCCACACCCCACTCTCTCCTACTCCCACTCTCTCCTCCTCCCAACCTCCCCCTCCCCCCACTCTTACTCTCCCCCACCCCCCTTTCCCCACCAGCCCCCCTCTCCCCTCCCCCACTCTTTCCTCCCTTCCTCATACCCCAATCCCTCCACCCACTCGCCCCCTACGCCCACTCCCCTCAGTGGAGCCGTTGGTGGAGAAAGCCACTTACCGAGCGTGCACGGAGGCGGGAGCGTCGGACTACTGGAGACGGGCAGTGCGGCGGCGGCTGCGGCCTAGCCGAGCTGGGATTACTCGTGGCGGTTGTGGGGGAGAGTGGAGAGAGGACAGAGGACAGGGGAGAGGGGGGGAGAGGGGACAGAGAAGCGAAGGGAGAGAGTAGAGAAACGAGAGGAGAGGGGAGCCCCTGATTGCGGGCGGGCGACTCCGCTAACGGCGTCCATCTTGTTTTGTGCGAGTGACGTCATACGCACAGCACCCCTTGGAAAAATGTGTTTAGAAATTAGATTTTTGAACTTTTAAATGTCTCTGTAGGAATCTGAGGGGTAACTTTTTCACACAAAAAGTATAGGATGTATGGAACAAGCTCGCAGAGGAGGTAGTTGAGGCAGCGACTATCCCAATATTTAAGAACAAGTTAGACAGGTACATGGATAGGACAGGTTTGGACGGATATGGACCAACTCCTGGCAGGTGGGACTATTGTAGCTGGGATATGTTGGTGGGTGTTGTCAAGTAGGGCCGAAGAGCCTGTTTTCACACAGTATCACTCTATGACAATGAAAACAAAGTAGAAAATGGCGTCGCTCTGTTAGCTAGTATCGACTCGACAGGTCGAATTTCGTGCTCCATGCGTGTAGAAATATGTATGTGGGAGATCTGAATTCTTGCGTTAGTGCGATACACGAATGCAGTCAAGGTGGCACCCTCCGTCAGGTGTTATTCTCCCCCTGCTTGAGCCGTAAGGGAATGTTACAAACAAGAGAATTGACAAACTGCTGTCAACCGATGATGGTCAGCTTGCCACAATTATCACTTGCTACCGTGACTGCACTTTTATGAAACTATGTATCTCTCTTTGTGCGACTAAATACGGGCACCCATCGTGTGCCATCTTTACGCAAGGAATAATTGAATTCAAGATTGAAATCTCTCGTACTGTACGGTATAGGTTGCATTAGCTGTGCGATTGTGCAGACTCAATTTCATCCATTACCAGCTTCCCCTCTGTTCTTACTGCGTCTGCGGGCATGCCAAACATTTTTAGATTTCATTCAAAGAATGCTTTCGCTTTGGTTCAACCAGTCTACGATTGGACTTAACGAATCGACTTTTGACTTTTTTTGCTCAGCTTGAGCGTCCATGGGGTTGGTTCTGCCACTGCTTCCATTTCATAATCCATATTGGGAATGTAGGAGGAACCAACAGAAACAATTTTACATGACATCTCTCATAAACTGTTCTCGACCCAGTTGTATCACCGTCCCACTGAAACCTTCATAGAAAAAGCACACAAACGTTGCACAACAATAGGAATTTAAATCAGCTTTCGTAATATATCTAGCTTTCAATTCTCTCGACAACATCTGTTGTGCAAGCCCTGTGTCCCGACGGGGTACTGTCTAGATGTATTAAAGCTCCGTGAAGGGAAGATATCGCCACTTCGTATTATTAGAGAATTTAGCTGTCAACGTAGCGCCCATTCAGTCAGTCAGGAAATGCTGGAAACATTTTACAGCTTCCGAAAAATCTTTTATGTCAGCATCGCATTCATTGGAGTTCCCGGTAAGTTAATGCCACTGTTTTATCGTTGTAATTGTGAGCATTTGCTAGCCAGTGGCTCTGCTCCCCGACTGTATGTTTGAGCTGTGATCTCGCGATCACACCGAATCATAGTTGGATCGACAGTAAAACTGTATCATTACAGGAAATGTTATTTGGCTTTTTCTCTATTCGTAGCTAGAAAGTCCTTGAGGACAGAAATACTTTGCCGGCCGTCAAGTCCAATTTGTCAACTAGATATCTCCCAGTAATTGGTCAGTAGGCATCCATACTCTCGCGATTCAAGTATTCGTCTCTGTAAATAAATCGTGGAAGAACCTGATGGGTGAGGAAGCATCTGGTGTGGGACATCAAACAGAATACTGTTCGGGACGAAATCTTTTTGAGACTGAGCGCCTTTCCATTTCCCACCTCAAACACTTTATTTCATTTATCCAAGATCCCAAATTATGCAATTTATTTTATCTCCAATATTCCACAAATGCTTCTTCAGTGTGGAGATATTCTTCACCTCCACCGCTTCTTACAGAATTGTGCTATATTACTTCACCCCACCTCCCAACCCCCCCAACCCCTCCCCCCCCCCCCCCCCCCCCCCCCCCCCCGTCAAGAACAAAATCTTTCTCAGGGCATCTGTAACCTTATGACTTCCCAGCTTCACCAAGGGACCGTGATTTTATCCTTGATCGTGGAAAGGCTCTGAACCTCAACCTCAGAATTCGGTCTACACCTATCCAGACTGCCACACCGACATCCCCCTTTCCAAACCTCATAATGTAAACGGTTTGTGTGCTCGCACGTTCACAGCTGCAGCAGGGATGTTTCTGTATTTGATTTTAGTTGAAGAGAGTATATAATCGAAGACCACATCAGTGTACTCTAACATACAAGATACTGACGAAGCAGCGCTTCCCCCTGGAGAAGGTACAACGTATTTTGTTGATTGCCTCTAACGTTGTTTGATATCCTTCTATTCCTTTGTTTTATATCCGCGAATTGATAACTTCTGAACCAGGTGTCTCATAAAACAAACACAATGCAGCACAGGAACAGGCGTCACGGCCACAATATCTGTATCGAACGTGATACGAAGATAAACGAATTTTGCACTTAATCTGCACCATTACTTGCATATTGGTAGGGCGGCACGGTAGCGCAGCGGTAGAGTTGCTGCTTTACAGCGAATGCAGCGCCGGAGACTCAGGTTCGATCCTGACTACGGGTGCTGCACTGTAAGGAGTTTGTACGTCCTCCCCGTGACCTGCGTGGGTTTTCTCCGAGATCTTCGGTTTCCTCCCACACTCCAAAGACGTACAGGTATGTAGGTTAATTGACTGGGTAAATGTAAAAAATTGTCCCTAGTGGGTGTAGGATAGTGTTAATGTGCGGGGATCGCTGGGCGGCGCGGACTTGGTGGGCCGAAAAGGCCTGTTTCCGCGCTGTATATATATGATATGATGATATTGAAGGAACGACGTACAAAAGCCTTCAACATTACGTTCGTATCTGCCTCCACGCATCTGCCTCCACGCTCACCGCTTTTTCTCGTCGGCGAAAGCGAATGCAAAATAAAAAACAAACTGCTATTTTTGATAATCTTAAATAAAATAGAAATGCTGGAAACATTGATCAATCCGCCATCATTCGTGGTAAAATGAAGCACAGTGAACAATGGCCGCCACCGAATAGCAGGAATTTCCTGCCTGTTCTTCCCGTGGAAGGGTGGATGGATTGAAGCGATAGAGCGCCAGGGGCTAGTGGAATCAATGGATACGGGGAGAAGGCAGGCACGAGTTATTGATTGTGGACAATCAGCCATGATCACAATGAATGGCGGTGCTGGCTCGAAGGGCCGAATGACCTCTTCCTGCACTTATTTTCTATGTTTCTATGTTTCTAAAATTGTTTCTTTGGTTCCTCCGTACATTCCCAAAATGGATTATGAAAGGAAAGCAGTGGCAGAACTCCATGAACAACCAACCCCATGGACGCTCAAGCTGAGCAAAAAAAAGTCAAAATTCGTTGTCCAGTGATCACCCCTGCGCCTATTTTCTATGTTCTATGTTCTAAAACAAAATGGCGGCACTGCCCTAGCAGCTGCCGCTCACCTGCGGTCCATTTGTCTTTGTGTTTTTGTTGTTTTTTTTGTCTTAGTTGTAGTTGTGATGTGGTGTTTTGTGTTTGTGTACTATGTGTGTATGTGGGGGGGAGGGGGAAACTAACACTGTAAATATGTGTCCCTTCCGAACGGAGACCCGACCTTTGTTTTCTGGGCCGTGTCTCCGTTCCTGCTGCGGCCTACCATCGGCCCAACTCCTGGAGCTGTCAGCCTCCATCGGACTTACCATCCAAGTCCGCGGATCGGACTTACCACCACCGGAGCCGGCCGTCTTCGGAGGCTGCGGGAGCGGCTGCGACTCGCCTTAGGTTCGGGCCGCGTGGATTCCGACATCGGGAGCTCCGGCAGCGGCAGCGTGTTCGCCCGCCCCGGATCGCGGGGCTTGGGGCGCGGACATTTCACCGTCCGGCGCGGCCTAAGATGGCCGCGGGACATTTCTCTGCTGGGCGGGGGTTTCAATGTCGGGAGCCACGACCGCCCCGACGTGCAACAACAGCGGCAGCGACAGCGTGTTCGCCCGCCCCGGATCGGACTTATCATCAGCGGAGCCGGCCGTCTTCGGAGGCTGCGGGAGCGGCTGCGACGCGACGCGCCTTGGGCTTGGCCCACTGTGGACCGTCCGGTGCGGCCTGCAACCACAACAACCTGACCGCGGGCGAGGACAGCAGGAGAAGGGAAAGACATTGTGGCCTTCCATCACAGTGAGGAGAGAGAGGACTGGAGGAGACTCACTGTGATGGATGTTTCTTTGATGGATGTTTCTTTTTTGTGTGTTTTTGGGGTTGGGTGGTTTGAGTGCCTGTTTGATGCTTTTATTGTTGGACTGTGTTTTTGGGGGTTTTGGGGTGTGTGATTTGAATGCCTATTTAATGCTTCTATTGTTGGACTGTGTTTTGGGGGGTTTTTGGGGTTGGGTAATTTGGGTGCCTGTTTAGTGCTTTTATTGTTGGACTGTGGGTGATTGAATTAACATTTTGTTCAAGATGGCCGCGCCGTTGTGTTTTGGCTGCCTGCCACTGTATGTTTCTTTTTTTCCTAGTCAGATGTGCAGCACTTTGGTCAACGTGGGTTGTTTTTAAATGTGCTATACAAATAAATTGACTTGACTTGACTTGACTATGTTCTAAATGAATCGGTCTTTGCATAATGTTCGGCACGAACATTGCAGGCCAATGGTCTGGTTCACTGCTGTACTGTTTTGTGATCAATGTTAAAATTGGTGTGATTAATGCCAACAATTGTAAAATTTTAAAGCCTAGTTGTTCATGTTTTAGAGACACCAATACTCTGTATCTTCGGGTACTGTCATAAGTAGCACTTTTTTTCTGAGAGAAGTAAGAACCCCTTTTTCAATCGGGATAATGACTGATCCGAAAATGATGCTACATTAATCTTGGCGCTTCTGCGTGCACACAATGCATTTACTCTTTTCATATGCTAATCTGAAAGCTTCAAGTTATCATGTTGCTTTTTTGGTATGACTGTAAACCAGTAATTATTTTTTTAATATTAAAAGAGACTTCAGGACGGTGTATCTCTAAAACTAAAACTAAATCATATCTGCGTTCAACATCACAACGTGTCAGGCGCTCATCACTCTATGTGTAAAAACAAACTACCTCCCACCCCTCAACTTACAATTAAGCCCACCAGCGTTCCACATTGGTATCGTCAGAAAATTGTTCTGGCTGTCTACCCTATCTATACCCCTTATAATTTTATCATCCTCGATCAGCTTCCTGTCCGCCCATGATGCTCCACTGATGTCACTCCAAGTTTGTGCAAGCACTTGAAACTCTCCAACGTGGGTTAACAGGAGGAGAATTTCCCATTATAGTTGGAACACCTCACGAGTATCTGCATTGAGATCCTAAGCAGCTCTTGATAACAATCTTGACTTTCAACTGTCCAACCTGAATAGCGTCATCTGCCAGATTACTAATCGTGCTTTGTGCATTCTGATACAAATCTCCGATATACAGTAGATGACAAACAGCAAATTACCCAGCACCGATCGCTGCTGCATACCACAAGGGAATGCATACCTCCAGTCCGAAAGAAAGTCTATCACCACTCTCCACTTATTATCATGAAGTTTATTACCATATATAAGTAAGTATTTATCTATATTTGTCAATATTTAGCTTTCTTCGCAGCCATTTACCTTCAACTCTTCCTGTACTTCACCAATTGCTCAGAATGATGCATTTACCTCAGCCAGGCCTACAGCATTTTCTTTTCTAGCTTTGCAAATTGTTCTTGGACACACCTGACCTGGCCCCACAGATTTATCTACCTGTACGGTTTTGGGCATCATACAACTCGACTGTAATAGAACTACCCTCAAGACATCACAATAGATCTTTCAACATCACTTATCTCATATCTTTCACCAGGATAAAAAGAAATAAGTAATATTGATTGAGGACTTTGAACATTTTTTGTGACTACACACTCGGATGACTGCACTTGTTTCTGAGTGGCCGTCTTCTCTCTCTAGTTGCACTTTTCGTTTCAGTATAGGTATAAGGAATATTCATTTCTTCCCTGCCAGGCCTGCAGGATGTCTTCTTTCGTTCCTCTGGATTTCCTTCATAAGCATTCTACTCAATCCCCTATACTTCCGTATGGATGCTGTTGATCGCAGCTGCCGTATTTGTTCCCCTAACCGGAGCCACAATTGCTCTAGTCACGCAGGACTAATTTCCCCTACCTGACCTGCCTTTCACTCAAACAGAAACATGCTGACCTTGAACTCTTATTTATCATATATTCAAAGCGTCATACTTTCTTGACATCCCTTTACCTTTAAACAACCCAGAGTAATCAGCATTAGTAAGTTCCTGTTTAATACCATTGATAGTAACCATATTTCAATTTCGCACATTAACTTGAAGACCATAACGATGTTTAAAGCTAATAAAACACTAGTCGCTGGTCCCAAAGTGCTCACCTACTGACATGTTAGTCATATGCCTTGCCCAATTCGCAGAAAAAAACATATTTGCCTTCTCTCTTGTAGGGCCCCTCAAAATATTGTCTGGGGAAATTTCCCCGAGGATATTTGAGAACTCTCACCTCACCAAAGCCGATGGCACCTCACCTCACACGATGACACCTCAACTCGCACGATGGCAGCCCCAGTCCATACTGGGAAAGTTAAAATCGCCAACTGTGACAACCCTATTAGTCTGCAACCCCAGGTATATTTGTTTCTCTTAATTCCGTTCTCCGTTTCGGGGGCATGCAATTTAATCCCAGGAAAGTATAATAATTCCCTTTTCATTCATCAGGTCCACACATATATCCCCACTGGAGGATCGTTTAGTAATGTTATCTCGGCTTTTTACCGTGCTGTTTTCCATAATCCATAAAGCAACTTGGGTGATTCAGCATATCATCACTCTTTAAGTTAAGGGATGGTAAACGGTCAACTTATTTTCATTCTGTTTGATTCGTTGCAGTTAACTTATTGGCGATTGTGATCCTGTCCAGAGGAAAGTGCGGACTATCCAATTGCACCACGCGCTACCTGGTGGCCATGGCAACGGCGGATCTACTGGCTGTCGTCACAGCAGTCATACTGAGGCGGATCAGCTTTTACTTCCCCGGATCCTTTCTGGACATTTACCCAATCTGCAGCGTTATCTTTTTCCTCATGTGCGCGGTCAGGGACTGTTCTGTTTGGTACACTGTCACTTTCACCTTTGACCGTTTTGTCCTTATTTGTTGCCAGAAGCTGAAAACTAAATATTGCACCGGAAAAGCTGCGGTCTCGATTCTGGCAACAACAGGATTTCTACTCTGTTTGAAAAACGTTCCCTTATGTTTTATATCTGAACCAAGATTCATGATTAACCTCACACCCTGGTACTGCGATAGGAAGCTAGTCTATTACACAGAATCGGGCTGGGTGGCATTTAGTTGGCTTGATAAAATTGTGACCCCACTGCTCCCATTCGCTTTTATTTTACTGTTCAATATATTTACAGTCCGTCACATTGTATTGGCAAGTCGGGTCCGTAAGGCGCTGAGGGGTCAAAACAAGGGGAGAGGTCAGATTGACCCGGAAATGGAGAGCCGAAGAACGTCGATGATTTTACTCTTCACCATATCCGGCAGTTTTATCATTTTGTGGTTGACAACTGTGCTCGATTACTTATATTACAAAATAGCAGGAACAAATCCCAATGAGTACAACGATTCCGAGTATATTTTTGGCCAATTTGGATACATGCTACAGAATTTAAGTTTATGCACAAACACATTTATTTACGCGGTGACACAATCGAAGTTCAGGCATGAGTTTGTGAACACCATGACATACCCGGTTATTTGCCTACTTCGCATCATTCCTCAGCGCAAACACTCGACATAGTCTGGAAGCAGAATAGCGACAAGTGGGAGGGGCGTCACGATATTGAGTTGAGGAATGTCCATGGTTTGAAAACACGACCATCAAAAATTAGGATGTGCGATTGACATTGGAGCCCACCCCATCCCTTGACTTCAAAAGCAGCTTCCTTTTTATAATATCCATACGACCGCCGCTATCTCAGTGCCTTACCGATTCTTTCTCATAACAGGGATGCGTTTCAACTATTTAAACAGTTGGAGCGCTATGTTTGTTCATTTTAGCTTTTCACAATATGTTTCAACTTTCCCCAATCGAAAGCCAGGATTGCGTCTGGTTCATCAGCCCGCACACTTCCGTCTGGACAGTGCAACCTGGATAGGTTTTGTTTATTGCATGCTTCATGAAAGCAAACAAACTTCGATGGGCTCCACAGAATATGTAATTAGACAGAACCTTCCCTTTTCACCAGGTGGCTGAATTAATCTGAAATTCCTCGTCATCCATTTGCTCCCGTCTCGTACTATCATCGAATCATAGAATCATAGGATATAGGTACAAGATTAGGCAAATCGGCCCTTCGAGCCTGCACCGCCATTCAATATGAATGTCTGAATGCCCTCAGTCTAAAGAAGGCTATCGACCCGAAACGTCACCCATTCCTTCTCTCCTGAGATGCTGCCAGACCTGCTGAGTTACTCCAGCATTTTGTGAATAAATACCGCCATTCAATATGATCATGGCGGACCATATTTACGCCGGGAATTACGCTATGCATTCATAGCAAGAATGTCCTTCCACAAATTAGGAGACCAAAACTGCACACAATACTCCAAGTGTGGTCTCACCAGGGCCCTGTAAAATTGCAGTAGGGCCTCCTTGCTCAATCCTATACTCAAATCCTTTCGCTACGAAGGCCAACGTGCCATTTGCTTTCTCCGCTCCTTGCAGTACCTGCATGCTTACTTTCAATAATTGATATACAAGGACACTCAAGTCTCGTTGCACCCCCTCTTTTCCTAATCTGACACCTTACAGATAATAATCTGCCTTCTTGTTCTTGCCAGAAAAGTGGATAACCTCATATTTATCCACATAACACTGCATCTGTTGTGCATCTACCCACGCATTCAACCTATCCAAGTCAACCTTCGGCCTCATAGCATCCTCCTCGCTGCTCGCACTGCCATCCAGCCTTGTGTCATCCACAAACTTGGAGATGTTACATTTAATTTCGCGAATTGGAGCAGTGATGTTGATGAGACTTCAGGGAAGCTGAGAAACATTTACGCAAGCACCATATTGCAGAAAATGCATTGAAGATCAATCCAGTTGTCCAATGTCAAATTTATTTTGAAATATTTATGGTGTTGTTAAGATTAGATAAAGGTTGGGGGGGGCGATATGGATAGAGTTGGATTGTAAAATCAGCCTCGAATTCGTTAAATGGCGAGGAAGGTTCAAACGACGACACGGTGACTGTCTTGCAGCGTCAGGGACCCGGGTTCTATCCTGACAACGGGTGCTGTCAATATGGAGTTTGTACGTTCTCACCGTGAGCGTGTGGGTTTTCTGTAGGTGCTCCGGTTTCCTCTCACACTACAAATATTTATAGTTTCGGAGGTTCAGTGTCCCTAGTGTGTTGGATAGTATTAGTGTATGGGGATCGCTGATCTGCACGGACTCAGTGGCCCGAGGGGTCTGCTTCCACGCTGTATCTCTAAGCTATATTAAACAAAATGCGAAATGATCTGCATCGCTTCATAACATCCTCCCCATATCGTTGAAGCTGTTTGTAATAATATCCTACGACTTCTTAACTGCCTTTCAATTAAAAAAAAATCAGATTCGGTGCGGATGATGTATTGTAAAAAGCTCAGGCGAATGCATAATATTCATCGGGTGGCGCCAGCAATGGCTGACTCGCCAACAGTCTGTCGGTCCTGTCTTTCCTGTGGTTTAAATGTATGTGTTAAATGTATGTTTGTAGTTCTAGCTTTTTTTAATGTGTGGGGGGGGGGGGGGGGGCGGTGACGTGGAGGTAGCGTGGGTGGAGGGGGTGGGGGTGGGGGTGGAGGGAAACTTTTTCTCATCTCTTACCTCGACCGAGATTCGATTTTTTCCCCGTATCGTATCTCCGTCCGCACTGCAGCCTAACATCGAGGAATTGCCGGCCTTTGCTGGAGATCGATTTTGAGAGCTCCATCGCGGTCGCCTGTGGATTTGCCATTGCGGAGCTCGCAACCCCTTCGTTAGGGATCGACCTCGGAGCTCCAAACGTGGGTGCTTGCGGACGTAACATCACGGAGCCTGCGGTCTCTGGTCAGAGATCGACTTCGCGAACCCCAAGCCGCGGGAGTTTCAACCGCCCCGACGCAGGAGTTTGCATCGCTCTGACGCGGAAGTTTCGATCGTCCAGACGCCGGGGCATCGACTGCCGGCTACGGCAGCTTCGATCGCCCCGACGGATGGTTCGATTGCTCCGATCAGGAGAATAAAGAGGAGGAAGCTTGGACTTTTTTGCCTTCCATCACAGTGAGGAAAGACCTTCCAATATTCACCGACACACGCTCCTTGCTCTCAATTCGACAATCGCTTCTTTCTGCTGACCGGATCATTCCCATCCCGTTGATTTCATTTTAGAACTGCTCGTCTGGTTATATGCAATAAGGAGAAAATACTATTTGCATGCTATTCTAACTGCCCCCCTCTTCCCTGTACCGACTTTCACATTAATCAACGACGTGAAATTTTGTCATTCGGCACTGATTTCCATCCTCAACGCCATTTTCCAGAAATGTCACCTGACCGCTTAATTCCCAAAGCCCAGTAATATGTCAAGAATCACGTTATTAACATTCCACCTCAAACAACTTCCCATACAAACGAAAAGGCCAGGCAGCACTACATTTTCGTCATTCTCTAACACGGACTGGATACAAATGATCGCATATTTTATACAACGTGGACGGAAGAGTGGAGAATATGGCCATACTATCTAGTCGAGGAAGGAAATGGTGAACTGCAGGCATGTTGCCCTTATGTAAATAATCAGCCAAATGTATATAATGCATAATGAAATAATGGAAATCTCAGAAAGGATAATTGGAACAGCGTATATGTGGATCTATGAAAGTGAGACAATTTCCCTGTGCTCTTTTCACTCTCACCATTCCACTCTTTTCTCTCTCCATTTTTATATTTTTGTTCCGCCCCATCACTGATACTTGTAGCCCCACTCCACTTGGTTCCACCCGCCTGCTGATTCTATCGGACTATCACCCCCATGATCTGCTTCCAACTGTCACCTATACGCATTTGTGTCAATATTTTTGCTTCTCTAAATGGCTCCATCACCCTCAATCACTCCACATCCAGTCATACACCAGTTGTGTCTCACCTCATCTTTCACTTCTGTGGACTGTGGCTATCTTTCCCCCAAAACATTCCGTCCTGATGCAGACCGTGTCCGAAACGTCGACAACATTTTTACGTTGTGGATACTGCTTGACCCGTTTCTGCTGCATAGAAACATAGAAAATAGGAACAGGAGGAGACAATTCGGCCCTTCGAGGCAGCACCGCCGTTCATTGTGATCAAGGCTGATCATCCACAATCAATAACCTGTGCGCAACTTCTCCCCATATCCCTTGATTCCACTAGCCCACAGTGCTCTATGCAACTCTCTTAAATTCATCCAGTGATTTGGCATCCACTGACCTCTGTGGCAGAGAATTCCACAAATTCACAACTCTCTGGGTGAAAAAGTTCCTTCTCACCTCAATTTTAAATGGCCTCCCCTTTATTCTAAGACTGTGGCCCCTGGTTCTGGACTCCCACAACATTGGGAACATTTTTCCTGCATCTAGCTTGTCCAGTCCTTTTATAATTTTATATGTCTCTGTAAGATCCCCTCTCATCCTTCTAAACTCCAGTGAATACAAGCCTAGTCGTTTCAATCTTTCCTCATATGACAGTCCCACCATCCCAGGGATCAATCTCGTGAACCTACGCTGCACTGCCTCAATTACAACGATGTCCTTCCTTAAATTGGGAGACGGAAACTGAACACAATACTCCGGATGTGGTCTCACCAGGGCCCTGTACAACTGCAAAATAACCTCTTTACCCCTGTACTGAAATCCTCTCGTTATAAAGGCCAACATGCCATTAGCTTTCTTCAATGCCTGCTGTACCTGCACGTCAACCTTCAGTGACGGGTGTACTAGGCCACCCAGGTCATGCTGCACGTCCCCCTTATCTAACCTGACAACATTGAGATAATAATCCGCCTCCTTGTTTTTGCCACCAAAGTGTATAACATGACACAGTGGTGGGGAAGATGCTGGAGTCAATTATAAAAGATGAAATTGCGGAGCATTTGGATCGCAGTAACGGGATCGTTCCGAGTCAGCATGGATTTACGAAGGGGAAATCGTGCTTGACTAATGTACTGGAATTTTTTGAGGATGTAACTGGGAAAATTGACAGGGGAGAACCGGTGGATGTGGTGTACCTCGACTTTCAGAAAGCCTTCGACAAGGTCCCACATAGGAGATTGGTGGGCAAAATTAGAGCACATGGTATTGGAGGTAGGGTACTGACATGGATAGAAAGTTGGTTGACAGACAGAAAGCAAAGAGTGGGGATAAATGGGTCCCTTTCAGAATGGCAGGCAGTGACTAGTGGGGTACCGCAAGGCTCGGTGTTGGGACCGCAGCTATTTACAGTATACATCAATGACTTGGATGAAGGGATTAAAAGTACCATTAGCAAATTTGCCGATGATACAAAGCTAGGTGGCAGTGTGAACTGTGAGGAAGATGCTATGAGGTTGCAGGGGGAATTGGACAGGTTGTGTGAGTGGGCGGATGCATGGCAGATGCAGTTTAATGTGGATAAGTGTGAGGTTATCCACTTTGGTGGTAAGAATAGGAAGGCAGATTATTATTTGAATGTTGTCAAGTTATGAAAAGGGGACGTACAACGTGATCTGGGTGTCTTAGTGCATCAGTCACTGAAAGGAAGCATGCAGGCACAGCAGGCAGTGAAGAAAGCCAATGGAATGCTGGCATTCATAACAAGAGGAGTTGAGTACAGGAGTAAAGAGGTCCTTCTGCAGTTGTACAGGACCCTAGTGAGACCGCACCTGGAGTACTGTGTGCAGTTTTGGTCTCCAAATTTGAGGAAGGATATTCTTGCTATTGAGGGCGTGCAGCGTAGGTTTACTAGGTTAATTCCCGGAATGGCGGGACTGTCATATGTTGAAAGACTGGAGCGACTAGGTTTGTATACACTGGAATTTAGAGGGATGAGAGGGGATCTTATCGAAACGTATAAGATTATTAAGGGGTTGGACATGTTAGAGGCAGAAAACATGTTCCCAATGTTGGGGGAGTCCAGAACCAGGGGCCACAGTTTAAGAATAAGGGGTAGGCCATTTAGAACAGAGATGAGGAAAAACTTTTTTAGTCAGAGAGTTGTGAATCTGTGGAATTCTCTGCCTCAGAGGGCAGTGGAGGCCAATTCTCTGAATACATTCAAGAGAGAGCTAGATAGAGCTCTTAAGGATAGCGGAGTCAGGGGGTATGGGGAGAAAGCAAGAACGGGGTACTGATTGAGAATGATCAGCCATGATCACATTGAATGGCGGTGCTGGCTCGAAGGGCCGAATGGCCTACTCCTGCACCTATTGTCTATTGTCTATTGTCTATTGACATTTATCTGCATTATCCTGCACCTGCCATGCATGTGCCCACTCACTCAACCTGTCCAGGTCACCTTGCAACCTCCTAATATTCCCTTCGCAGGCACCCAGTTTTGTGTCATCTGTAAACTTGCTAGTGTTACTTCTAATTCCTTCATCCAATTCATTAATATATATGGTAAATAGTTGCGGCACCAACACCGAGCCTTGCGGCACTCCACTAGCCACTGCCTGGCAATCTGAAAAGGATTGCAGTCTGCCAACCAATTCTCTATCCATGTCAGCACCCAATACCATGTGCTCTAAGTTTGCTCACCAATCTCCAGTATGGGACCTTATCAAGGGCTTTCTCAAAATCTAGACGCACTACATCCATTGGCTCCCCTTCATCTATCTTACTGATCACATCCTCAGAAAATTGCAGAAGATTAGTCAAGCAGTTCATTTTTTAGAATAATACACAAGCAGCTGGAAGAGCTCAACTGAGAGGCAGCGTCTGTGGAGGATATAGAACAACAATGCTTCTGGCCGGGATCGGTCATCAGAAGCCCTCCCCTAAACCTCATCTATCCATCCTCTTCACATATACTGCTGCACACGCTGTGTTAATTCGGTACATTGTGTTTCGCTCAAATATTGAATGAGCTTTTGAGAAAAGATATACCATGGAAGTGGACACGTAAATGTGATCAAGCTTTCAAGTCATGTAAAGCTCAGTTGGCAGAGTTCAATGCTTGTTCATTACGATGTCAAAAAGCCGATGATGTTAGCATGTGATGCTTCACCATACGGTGTTGGTGCTGTGATCTCTAGTGTGTACGTCGCACACGTACACACGATGCCCTGAGTGTGTTTTATAGGCCCATGCAGAGCAGCAGTCTAGCTGTTTCCCAGGCTGTGCCCTTGTCATCAAATGCCGTGTGATATTCTTAGTCCATAGTCTGTCCTGGCGGTGTATTGCCGGCGCTCTGAACCTGCGGCCAATGGAACCCCAGCTTGCACAGTACTGCATCAGTGTTGCTGGCTGGGACGTTTATCACCGGTTCAACTGCATTGTTGTTGAAATGGCGCAGGGTGTGTTCAGTACGATCCAGGCTCTGTATATCCCGCTCTTAGGTGACAGCACATTAGGTGGCAACGCGCAATGACATGTGTGCGTAAATCCAGTGCGATCTCGGAAAAACCTGATCGTATTCGCAGCTGGCTGAATCACCGCTTCCCGGGTCCACGGTATGGAGAAGCGACGGACACTCTCAGCGATAGCCCAGGAGTCTTTTATTATTATTATTGAATTGATAGGTGGCGGATTTTCGCCATGCCGTTGCGAGCCAACGGACCCGCCCATTCCGAAGAGGGAAGACGATGAAGACATGGAGTCATGCTGTTTCCCATACACTGGGCGCATGGAGTTTCACTCCCGAGCTGATGCCCTGCAAATAATCTCTGAAAAATCTGGTATTCAAGGACATGGTAGACCACAGTCGACCTGCTGAGTGGCACCGAGGTCTTCGCTGCCAACACCCAGCCAGCGTCTGAATATCGTTGTGCTTGACGTAGAGAGGGCTCTAAGGAAATGTACGAATAATCCAGGATATGATTGGATTAACATATGATGAACTTTTGATGGTACTGGGTCTGTACTCGCCGCAGTTTACTGAATAGTGAAAGTCCTGGATATACGGAATACGGAAGGGATGTTTCCATTGGTGGGAGAATCTGGTACCAGAAGTCAGAGCCTTTATAGTCCGTACCTTTAGAAAGGAGATGAGGATGCATTTCTTCAGTCAGATGTTGGTGAATCTATGGAATTCATGACCGCAGGACGGCTGTCGATGCCAAGTCTTTTGGCATTTTTAAAGCAGAGATTGACGTCTTGACTAACAAAGGCATCAAATGATCGGATAGAAGGGAGGAGTACGAGAGGAAAAGATAACTCAGCTACGATTGAATGGCGAGGAGGTGTCGATGGGCCGAATGCATCTAGGAACTTATATGTAAGAAAATAAATGCAGATGCTGGTACAAATCCAAGGTATTTATTTCACAAAATGCTGAAGTAACTCAGCAGGTCAGGCAGCATAGGAGAGAAGGTATGGGTGACATTTCTGGTCGAGACCCTTCTTCAGACTGATGTCAGGGGGGCGGGACAAAGGAGGATATCGTTGGAGACAGGAAGATAGAGGGAGAACTTGTAAGGGGGAGGGGAAGAGAGGGACAGAGAACTATCTAAAGTTGGAGAAGTCAATGTTCATACCGCTAGGCTGTAAGCTGCCCAACTGAAATATGAAGCGGTGTTCCTCAAATTCCCGGTGGGCCAGACTATGGCACTGGAGGAGGCCCATGACAGAAAGGTCAGACTGGAAGGGTGAGGTGAGGTGCTCAGCCACCGGGAGATCAAGTTGGTTAAGGCGGACTGAGTGAAGGTGTTGAGCGAAACGATCGCCGAGCCTGCGTTTGGTTTCGCCGATGTAAAGAAGTTGACATCTAGAGCAGCGGATATAATAGATGGTGTTGGAGGAGGTGCAGGTAAACCTCTGTCTCACCTGGAAAAACTGTTTGGGTCCTTGGATGGAGTTGAGGGGAGAGGTAAAGGGACAGGTGTTGCATCTCCTGCGGTTGCAGGGGAAAGTGCCCGGGGATGGGGTGGTTTGGGTAGGAAGGGACGAGTGGACCAGGGAGTTACGGAGGGTGCGGTCTCTGCGGAATCCAGAAAGGGGAGGGGATGAGAAGATGTGGCCGGTAGTGGGGTCCCATTGTAGGTGACGGAAATGTTCGAGGATGATTTGTTGAATACGCTGGCTGATGGGGTGGAAGGTGAGAACGAGGGGGATTCTGTCCTTGTTACGAATGGGGGGAGGGGGAGCAAGAGCGGAGCTGCGGGATGTAGAGGAGACCCTAGTGAGAGCCTCATCTATAATGGAAGCGGGGAAGCCCCGTTTCCTGAAGAATGAGGACATCTCTGCCGCCCGAGTGTGAAACACCTCAACCCGTGCGCAGATGCTGCGTAGACGGAGGAATTGGGAGTAGGCGATAGACTTTTTGCAGGAGACATGATGGGATAGTCCAGATAGCTTTGCAAGTCATTTGGGTTTATAGTAGATGTCAGTCACTAGCATGACTCCTGTGATGGAGATGGTGAGGTCCAGAAACGGGAGGGAGATGTCGGAGATAGTCCAAGTATATTTAAGAGCAGGATAGAAACATAGAAAATAGGTGCAGGAGAAGGCCATTCGGCCCTTCTAGCCTGCACAGCCATTCAATATGATCATGGCTGAAAATTCAATATGTTCAAGGATGGAAATTGGTGGTGAAATGTATGAAGTCAGTGAGTTCTGCATGGGTACAAGAGGTATCACCAATGCAGTCGTCAGTGTAGCGGAGGTAGAGTTCGAGGATGGGGCCGGTGCACGTCTGGAACATGGATTGTTCGACGTACCCGACAAAGAGGCAGGCATAGCTAGGGCCCATGCGAGTGCCCATAGCTACAGTTCAGGTTTGGAGAACGTGGGAGGAGTCAAAGGCGAAGTTGTTAAGGGTAAGAACCAGCTCTGCTGGGCGGAGGAGAGTGCTAGTACATGGGGATTGGCTAGTTCTACGGTCGAGGAGGAAATGGAGGGCTTCAGGACCATCCTTGTGGGGGATGGAAGTGTGGAGTGACTGGACATTCATGGTAAAGATGAGGGAGTGGGGGCCAGGAAACTGGAAGTTATCGAGGAGACGGAGAGCGTGCGAGGTGTCTTGGACTAGGTGGGGAGGGATTTGACCAGGGGTGTAGGTGGAAATAAGTTCGGTGGGACATGAACAGGTAGAAACAATGGGTCTGCCGGGACAGTTCTGTTTAAGGATTTTAGGTAGGAGGTAAAATCGGGCCGTGCGGGTTTGGGGAACGATAAGTTTGGAGGCATTAGAGGAACTTATATGTGTTTGCCCCCATGCAGCGCTTCCACAAAATAATGCGAATAGTGATATTTAAACATTTGTTCATTACTGTTGGACATCTCCAGGCCAACATGGACCCAAATACCTGGTACTACCTGGGGTCTACATTCATATGCGAGATTTTCCAGGAATTTTACTCCTTACTCGTCCCCTGTTTAGGGAATGCTTCGTTTTATTGGGAATACCACTGATAAGATGTTCTCCTGGCTGCAATGTAAGAATCTATAAGGACGACTGTGCAGCAGCTCCTCGTCTAATTCCTGTGAAATATATTTTACTGAGCGATAGGATATACAGGCCTTTGGATGGGGAAGGGTTGATTATGGATAGTCAGTACGGGGGAAGTCGTGTCTCACAAATCAGATGGATTTTTTTGAAGACGTGGCCAAAAAGGTTGTTGAGGGCACGGCTGTAGATGTTGTGTAGATGGACTTGATATTTGACTCTGCATTAAAATTTGATAAGCAAGTCAACGCTGTGGTAAAAGCCTGCTTCTTCCAACTTCGAACCATCGCTAAAATCAAACCTTTCCTCCAATCCGACGTCGGCCTGTGTGCCCACAGATTTGTAGTTTACATGGCTGGTCAGCCCGATATTTAAATATCTTCATCTTTCCCATCTTGTCCCTAAACAGCGATTTTGACTTTGACAGGAATAGTTTACCAGTCAGGTCCCAGTTTGTGTACTGCACAGTGTTCTAGTCACCGCGTTACAGCATGAGTGCAATGACAATGCAACGATGGGAGAGTATATTGATCCCCACGTAAGAAGTGGGAGCGACGAGTAATCAGCTTCTGAGGACGGAGTTGTTTTCTTTAGAACAATATGATCGCGAAAGGGTTTCTTTGGCACAGGGTGTAGAAAGTGGGGAGGGATTTGTAGGATGATGTGAGGGGAAGGAAATAAATAATATATTCACATGGAAGTTGCGATGGGTTTGAAAATATCTGTCTGGATGTTTGAAACAGTCAAGATCTTATTTGACTTATATACCGAAGGATGTGGACTTTCAAGCAGTGATCTACAAGCGTAGGCACGCACCCACGTTGCAAGGCGGGGTCGTCAGGCATTGTTGACGGGAAACGTGCGTTTGTGCTTTTGTGGAACTCAATGGCCTTTAACATATAACAACTACAGCACAGGAAACAGGCCTGTCCGGCCCTACCAGTCCACGCCGACCATTCTCCCTGACCTAGTCTCATCTACCTGCACTCAGACCATAACCCTCCAATCCCCTCCTATCCATATACCTATCCAATTTACTCTTAAATAATAAAATCGAGCCAGCCTCCACCACTTCCACCGGAAGTCCATTCCATACAGCCACAACCCTCTGAGTAAAGAAGTTCCCCCTCATGTTACCCCTAAACCTTTGTCCCTCAATTCTGAAGCTATGTCCCCTTGTTGGAATCTTCCCCACTCTCAAAGGGAAAAGCCTACCCACGTCAACTCTGTCCGTCCCTCTCAAAATTTTAAAAACCTCTATCAAGTCCCCCCTCAACCTTCTACGCTCCAAAGAATAAAGACACAACCTGTTGAACCTCTCTCTGTAGCCTAAGTGCTGAAACCCAGGCAACATTCTAGTAAATCTCCTCTGTACCCTCTCCATTTTGTCGACATCCTTCCTATAATTTGGCGACCAGAACTGCACACCATACTCCAGATTCGGCCTCACCAATGCCCTGTACAATTTCAACATTACATCCCAACTTCTATACTCGATGCTCTGATTTATAAAGGCAAGCATACCAAACGCCTTCTTCACCACCCTATCCACATGAGATTCCACCTTCAGGGAACAATGCACAGTTATTCCCAGATCCCTCTGTTCCACTGCATTCCTCAATTCCCTACCATTTACCCTGTACGTCCTATTTTGATTTGTCCTACCAAAATGCAGCACCTCACACTTATCAGCATTAAACTCCATCTGCCATCTTTCAGCCCACCCTTCCAAAAGGCCCAAGTCTCTCTGTAGACTTTGAAAATCTACCTCACTATCAACTACTCCATCTATCTTAGTATCATCTGCATATTTACTAATCCAATTTGCCACACCATCATCCAGATCATTAATGTAAATGACAAACAACAGTGGACCCAACACAGATCCTTGGGGCACTCCACTAGACACTGGCCTCCAACCTGACATACAATTGTCAACCGTTACCCTCTGGTATCTCCCATTCAGCCATTGTTGAATCCATCTTGCAACCTCACTATTAACTTATGACTCCAATCGGGACAGCACGCAAACTAAATCTTTCAGAGAAACGGAGAGTTTCACGAACAAGCCAGGTCGTTCATGGCCTTAACAGTACGTACGAGGAAGCCCTCTGAGATGATCCAAAGTATTTCAGTATTCCTGCGATTAACAAAATCGTATGTTACAAGATTCAAGATTCAAGATTCAAGATAGCTTTATTTGTCATCCAAAAAAGTTTTTTGGACGAAATTCAGTCACCCACAGTCCAACAATAAATGCACTAAAATAGGCAGATTTCACAATAAAGCATTAAAATAGGCAAATTACACAACCCCAGAAACACACAAAAAAAGAAACATCCATCACAGTGAGTCTCCTCCAGTCCTCTCCTCACTGTGATGGAAGGCCACAATGTATTTTCCCTTCCCCTGCCGTCTTCTCCCGCGGTCAGGCTGTTGTGGTTCCAGGCCGCGCCGGACGGTCCGCAGCGGGCCGACCCAAGACCCGCGATCCGGGGCGGGCGAACACGCTGTCGCTGCCGCTGTTGCTGCACGTCGGGGCGGTCGTGGCTCCCGACATTGAAGACCCCAGCCCAGCAGAGAAAAATCCCGCGGCCTATATTGGACGGTGAAATGTCCGCGACCCAAGCCCCGCGATCCGGGGCGGGTGAACACGCTGCCGCTGCCAGAGCTCCCGATGTCCGCATCCACGCGGCCCGAGCCTAAGGCGAGTCGCAGCCGCTCCCGCAGCCTCCGAAGACGGCCGGCTCCGCTGATGGTAAGTCCGATCCGCGGGCTCTGCGAACCAGAGCCCTGGAGGCCGCCAGCTCCAGGAGTTGGGCCGATGGTAGGCCGCAGCAGGAACGGAGACAACACCCAGAAAACAAAGGTCGGGTCTCCGTTCGGAAGGGACACATATTTACAATTTTACAGTTCCCCCCACACCCACACACCCACACATAGTGCACAATCACAAAAACACGACATCACATCGACAATTAAGACACAAAAAAACAACAAAACACAAAGACAAATGGACCGCAGGTAAGCCGCGGGTGCCATGGCAGCGCCGCCACGCTACCGCTCATGCCCCTAATTAGCTAATTATCTTCCAAATGAGAGTAAATCCTATTCCGAAGTCGGTTCACGATCACTGTGGGAAGGATAACGGTCTATAAATTCCTGAATTATATCTACTTACCTTCTTAAACAAAGGAAGAACATTGGCTACTATTCAGCCCACCGGAACCTCGCCTCTTGCTGTAGGAGGTGCATATGCCCGTCAAAATACGAGCAATCTCTTATCTCGCCTTATTTAATACCCTGGTATAGATCTCATCAGCATTGGTGATTTATCCCCCGTAATGCTCTTCAAGTTTCCAGACAACATCGCCGCTTCGATCTCCAGCCACACTGGCATATTCGAAGCGGCACAAAGTGCTGGAATAACTCAACAGGACAGGCAGCATCGCTGGTGAACTAGGGTAGATGACATTCCGCGTTTGGACCCAACTTCAGACTAATTGTGCGCGGGCTACGGAGGGAGGAGTGTAGCTTGAATAGAACAGGACCAGGAACAAACCTGGCACATGGAAGGCTGATACACGAGGGGGTGAGGAAGGAATGTAGATGGAAGGGGCAATGGGCAAAATAGGTGCGAGTCTAGATGAAGGGGAATGGGACGGCTAGAAGGGGGCATATGGAAGAAGGATAGGGCGCGCAATTGTCGTCGCCTCAAATCGAAGCATTCAATACTGAAGCCGTTAGATTGTTAGCTACCCAGGCAGAATATGAGGTGCGATCGCCCTATTGTGCGTGTTGCCTTACACTGGTAATACAGGAGGACCTGACACGAGGAAGATCAGTATAGGAAGGGGAAGACGAATGAAAACGTTTAGCAACTGGGAGATCCGGTAGGCCTTTGCGGACCGAGTGCAAGTGTTCGTCGAAACGGTCGCCGAGTTTACATTTGGTTTCGCCCATGCCACATCGGGAATACTAAATATAGTACATGAGTTTAGGTAATGTGCACATGAACCACTGTCTCACCTGGAAGGGCTGCTGGGATCCCTGGGTGGAGGTGAGAGAAGAGATATAGCGACAGGTGGTACACACCCTATATTTGCTGAGAAACTTACATGGGGTGGGATGTTGTGGGTGGGAAGTGATCAGTGGAACAAGCAGGTGTGAGAGAAGGATTTGCATTGACAGAGGAAATGGGTGGGAATAGGAAGATTTGACTGATGGTGGGACCACGTTAAAAGTGCCGGAATTGTCGGAAGACGATAGGTTGGATGCGGGAGTAGTGGCTGGAAAGGTGAGGACGAAGAGAACTCTACCCTTGTTCCTAATCGGGAGAGGTGAAGCAAAAGCAGAACAATTGGACACAGAGGAAACGCGGGTCAGAAATCCACGTATGTCAGCAGGCCGGAAACTGTAGTTACTAAAGAACGGGACATCTCGGATGTCCTAGAATGGAAAGCCTCATCTTGGCACAAGTTGGAATATCCGCATACTGATTGCAGCACTACCCATATTGCCTCAGTGGACGAACCTTTTTGTATGTTTGTCCTGAGTACCGCCGGGACATTCCCTCTGGTGATTAGAACTGTTCCTCTCCCACTTTTACCTCCTTCTCTCTCGCGTCTGGCGCATCAAGACGATGGGATGTTGAAATGCCGGACACGTCCTCTCGCAACAAAGTCTGTGTCCCGACACACGACATAGTTCCAATCATCGAATCGGAATCCAAATTCATCTGTTTTACCCACAATTCTCCTTACATTGATTTAAACACACTTCAGTTTATAGGTTCATCATAATCTTTGCCCTATCCCTGACCATCTTTTGATTGTGAATTTCTGGTCCGAAACTTCACTTTAATATCAGTCCCACAGGTTGATAACCATCAACTGTGGTTCTACCCCCTCTTTCTCTTGGTTCAACTCACGCGAGTCGCACTCCCCAACCGCCTTGCAAGGATATTGCTTCTCAGTTCATGAGTGATCTGTCCCTCTCGTTCACATCCCTCTGGTTCAGAATAGATCACAACGACCGCACCTCCCGTCCCCTCGCAACAAACCCTGAGCAATGCATTTATCAGTCCTGTTTCCCCATCGCCACTTCACCAGCATGTAGCATCGGATGTAATCCTGGGGTTACTACCATCGAGGTTCTGCGTTTAAACCTTTTTGCCAAACTCCCTATTTCACACTTTAGGCCATTATACAAGGGATGCTATACTTAACCTTGGAGTCTTGGAGACCGCCCCTGAATCTTCTGCCGGCTCGGTTAACTAACAAGACTCCTATTACAATCGCTCTGTATGCATTCACCCTTCTCCGCTGTGCCTATGTATATAAGTTAAATTTGTGCAGTGTGTGTATTTGATTATATATATAATCAGTCATCCACACACTTCTCAGCACATGTTTCTCCCTATCATGATCACTGTTCTCTCACATACATTTCATTCGGGCCTACCCATACACATTCGCAATCAGTGACATCAAACTTATTCCAGAAATCCTAATATTGTGAATAGAATAACTATGAACACATGTCGATATTTTTGCATTCTTTTCATTCTATATTAGTGTAATAAAATGTAATGCATACATACCTAAATTGATACAGAAGTGCTAGCTTTAGAAATGCATAATGTACATTAATACCATAATTTAGTTTTGAACATATAATTGAGGGGGTCGGTGCAATATTTTCACTTTTGTGAAAAATGATTACATTCATTAACACTATCCTCACCACTACTTGTAAAAAATCATATTTAAATTCAACTGATAAGTTGGTCAAGAACAAGTTTTTGTTGTGATTTATGGATTTTTCCAATGTGAATATCTCATAACGACACATTTGTGGGTTAGCAGTACATTGCACCAATCCCCTTCAATTTTACATCATTCAAAATTGAACTTCATAAACAAGGATAACACGTTTTATTTCTGTCATTCAAGGTAAGATTTACAACATTTTGTGTGCGAGATATAGAGGGTTGCATTGCATCGCATATCAACTATCCAATGAAAGGATCAGGTCCTGATATATACCAGCTCTTCACCTCCCGCCCCCACCCCTCCTTGTCTGAAGAAGGGTTTCATCCTGCAACATCACACATCCTTTTTCTCCAGAGATGCTGCCTGACCCGGTGATTTACTCCACCACTGTGTCTATTTGAATTGGATTCATGCTTCTGTACTACGTCAGGCAGCATTGGTCATTTTAGTGACTGTCAAGGGTTTCTAACTAATCAATTCACCAACTCAAATTTTCTTGGCTCTAAGTATAAAGTTAAATGTCTTTTCAATTATATTGTGTATACAGTAGAGTTCTATTGTTTGCAAATGCCTAATCTCTGCTTCCATGACTTTAAAAAATAAAACAAAAAGAGATACAGCTCGTGGAGGTGAAATTAAAATTAACAGAGAAAGTAAAGAAGAACAGTTCATTAAATATGATTAATTGGCCTGATACAGACAGTGTGGATCTCGAGTGCAAATATTCAATCAGTAACATCCAAAGTTTCAAGATCACGAAGCTGCAACTCTTCAAGAAATTGTTATAAATATCAACTATCAACGTATGCAAGAAGTTGAACAAAAATAATTGTTTGCAAACATTTTATGTACGAAGAAATCGCAGAGAGTTGTGAACACTGCCCACTCTAGCACACAGAATCTGCCTACTAAAATGACGCTGAAATGTACCCATGACCTACTACGGCTGTTGGAGTCGAGTGGTCTATCTTGCTCTTCTAGTATCTTTGCTGTGCACCCATCTACAATCTGTTTGTGGTTTAGGTACGCCAACATCAATAAAACTCAATGTCGCTCAGAATCTCTCGGATGGTCCTCGGGGACATCGAATTATCCGCGACTTCCTATATCCTGCAGGAGGAAGGCAGCAATGTCATAATTGCAACTGTCTCTGCACTGTCACGAGAGCAACTAATCAATGAAAGAACAGCCTCTTCGCTCAACCTCACAGTCGAAACCTCACAAGCCAAAGCCTCAGCGGTTACAGTCAAATACAGTACGTCACCTCAACACAGAGCCTTTCCTAACCCAATATTTCCCAATTGGCCGCTTCATTCCATCTTTCCTTTCGTTGCTAGCCACTAAACGAGCCACTCAGACAGCGACGATTTAAAACGTCCCGCTGCCGTTCTGCTCTGCTCCGATTCCCATTTAGAAAATACATTTCTCAAGTCAATCAATGGCTCGTTTTGAAATTATCCCACTGCAGCTCGTATCTGGTCCGTGTCCGAGTTTGAAATTGGGATAATTAAACTACAATGAATCACAGGCCCTGGGTAGTGTTGTAGTGTCCAGTGGGAATCGGGAGGACATGAGCATAGTTCCCAACGAGAGATGACATGGGTAACTGGGTACTGAAGCAGGCGTTTGGTAATTGCATTATATACAAACACCTGAAGTATTGTGTGCAGTTCTGGTCGTTATTCCAGATAAATATCTTAAAGCCGGAGAGGGTGCAGGAACCATTTTGCAGAGATGGCACCGGTGGGTTGTGAGAAGAGACTGAATGCACGTTTCCAGGTCGGAAGAAGGTTGAGGGGCGTCCATATGAAGATTTCAAAATTATACGATCATAATGGCCATAGATAAGATGCATTCTCACAGTCCTTCTCCCAGAACATGAGAGTCTAACACGGGAGAATATGGGTATAAGGCAAGATGCTAGCAGAGGGATTCGTGGACCAAGGTATAATTAAAAGTTTTAATTCGACAGTTACGCGGGAAGGAAATAGAATTATAACGGCCCAGGTGCAAGCAAATGGAACCAGGCTGCATGAATGAATGTCAGGTGAGTGGGAGGCCGATTGGCACTTTAATAATGTAATATTTCGTCCATCATCTGACCTTGGAAATACGGCCTAGGGGGAAGACAGCGAACTTGTTATGGACGTGCAAGACAAATTTGCACGATGAATTGGGTAATGCTGACACTGGGAAAGGGCTTGATAAAGTTCAATGGCAGGGTGAAACGGACCGAGCTAGGGGAAGACACGTTTGAGGTACATTGAGGAAATGACCGGTTGAAGGTGTAGCGCGGGGTGAGAAGGGTGTAGGCGCAATGGGGACAAGGCAGGATGATGGCGAAGTGGGGTCGTGGCAGAGTGAACGTGTAATGCGATTGGACAGTGCGAGAGAGCAGCGAGGACTAGTTCTGGTGAAGAACCGGCTGAATTGAATTATCTTCGCTATATCTCCCTTGGACCTACACTCTACCTCGTCAAGCAGAAACCTCGCCGCTGCCGTTTGCCACCCTAGCAGTTTTGGCGAATTTAAATTCATCCTCCCCCAACTGAAAGAATGATTCATAAAGTTGAGACCGCAGGGGACTGTAGTTCGTTCCTTTAAGACGAGGCTCTGCAGCCGGAAAGCTATCATGTTTTTCTATTCAACGTATCGACAGTTTAGTGTCGTCGTGATGCGACACAGATGGACATCTTGAGTATCTTGAGTATCACATCCTCAGCACTTTGCGCACTCAGCATCACGCGTATTCATTCTCAATTTTGATTTTTTTAAAAGATGCTCCTCTGCGGGTTCCGTGCCCTCATTCAGGTCTAATCGCACGAGCAAATTAACTAAGGCGAAGAAACCTATGAAAAGCTTTGTGAAATTAGTCAAAGCATTTGACAATGGAAAGACGCACCAGCAGTTCAAACAGGACAGGCATTGCCCCACCCACAGACGATGGCTGGAGCGTTCTGTTCATTGACGGTGCATGTATATACGCACTACATTTTACATTCTTTATTTCCACTGGCATGGAAGCAGGTCTTTTTGTTTATGTTGTCTCACGTCTTTCCCAGAAATGGAATCCTGTCGGTCACGACCCACTCTTCTTACTTACTGCAAGCTATTCACCCTCAGATACACACCCGTTGCCTATCGGCCCTCTATATATATCACTGCGCACTATAGGGTCATGTAAGTCAGCGAGCCAACGTACAGTACTGAGACACCTACAGGTGCAACAGGTAGCAGTAGCCAAGTTGGAAACCAATCGGTCATGGGAAAACTCACCCAGGTCACTCCTGCTCTGTGTTTCACATTTTTGTCCTTACCTTCCCTTCAATAACAACACTAATTCAATTTTTAATCTAAGAAATTTGTAGTTATTGCCACTCGGACCAGATGCTTTTGCTGAACTTCGGACCTTATGCATTCTTGTTTTCTCTTGCAGTTAACTTGTTGGCGATTGTGATCCTGTCCCGAGGAAAGTGCGGCCTCTCCAAATGCATCACTCGCTATCTTGTGGGAATGGCAGCGGCTGATCTCATGGTCGTCATCACTCACGTTATATTAAGTATAATTGTTGAAATGTATTTCCCACATTCTTTCATGGCCCTCACCCCTGTATGCTCGCTCAACCTGGTCCTGGCCACTGCAGCCACAGTGATCTCTGTCTGGGTGACGATATGTTTCACATTTGATCGGTTTGTGGCCATTTGTTGGCAGAAGCTAAAAACAAATTATTGCACCGAAAGAGTGGCGACTGGTGTTATCGGGACGGTGAGTGTACTTAGTTTCTTAATGAGCATCCCTTGGTATTTTACCTTGGACTCGTCACATATCATCGACGATAAACCGAGAGGGTGTGTCTGGAAACGGGGTTTCTTAAGTTCACCCTCATGGGCTTTATTTGAGTTGCTGGTAATCACGTTAACCCCTTGTCTCCCGTTCGTTTTGATATTGTTGGTCAACACACTGACCGCCAGATATATATTCGTTTCTGGTAAAGTCCGTAGAATGCTCCGGGATCGCAGCAATGGACAAAATAACAAGGATCCGGAAATGGAGTCCCGGAGGAAATCCATAGTTTTGCTGTTCAGCATTTCCGGCAGTTTCATCTTGTTGTGGAGCACTGAAGTCGGATATATTGTGTTAGATCGTGTTAAGGGCGCTCAGTACTTCACCGGCAGTGAACTTCCGTCCACCGCACTCATGCTTCAGCTGATGAGTACCTGTACCAACACGGGCATTTATGTTCTGACGCAGAGAAAGTTCAGAGAGGAGTTGAAGAACGCGGTAAAATATCCCGTAAACGTCATTGTAAAATTAATCAAATCATAAACACCGTTGTAGATTATGTTTGGTTATAAATATGGTCGACACCCGAACAGAATTTTACAATGCAGAAGGCAGACCAGGGTGCCAGTCATGAACCCCAATAGCCCCAAAAAATAAGCAAACGCTCGCATGAATACAACCAAACCGTCATTCAAATGTGCCAATCCTATGCTTTAGTTTAGTTTAGTTTAGACATATCACGAGGAAGCAACCAACGCGGCCCATCGAGTCCTCGCCGACCAGCGATTCCCACACACGATCACTATACTCAACACAATAGGGACAATTTACAATTACACGAGGCAAATGAGCATACAAATCTATGGTCTTTGGTGTGTGGGAGGAAACGTGAGCTCCCGCATAAATGCCACGCAGGTCACGGGCAGAACGTACAAACTCCACTCCAAAGACGTACAGGTATGTAGGTTAATTGGCTGGGTAAATGTAAAAATTGTCCCTAGTGGGTGTAGGATAGTGTTAATGTAAGGGGCTCGCTGGGCGGCATGGACTTGGAGGGCCGAAAAGGCCTGTTTCCGGCTGTATATATATGATATGATATGATATGAAAAGCACCCCATGTCAGGATCGAACTCGGATATTTGACACTGGAAGGCAGCAAATCTACCGCTACGCTACCGTGCCATTCCGCGGACAACAGCGCACGGTTACGTCTTCCCATCTGCGAATATCAACCCGGGAAAGGTGCTTTCATTGCAACAGGAAAAAAGTATTCAATTAAACAAGGAAACAAAAGAAACCAACCGGTGTCTGTTGCATGGTCATTCGGTGCCTGCGGGTGGGCTGATGGTGGCAAACTGGTTCCTGACAGCATCAGACAACGTGATGTCTCTACAGCAGAGCTTTCCAAACTGTGTGTGGCGACACATTAGTGTGTCGCCTGTAGTGAGTAGGTGTGTCGCGAACGTAAGGGGAAACTCTGTGCAGTCGCAGTCCGTTTGTCTTTTGTGTTTTGTTGTTGTTTTTTGTCTTAATTGAAGTGTTTAGATGTGATGTGGTGTTTTTTGTGGTTGTGTACTATGTGTGCGGGGGGTGGGGGGGTAACTGGAAAATTGTCTCTTCGGAACGGGACCCGACCTTTTATCTTCTGGGCCGTGTCTCCGTTCCCACTGCGGCCTACCATCGGCCAAAAACCTGGAGCTGGCGGCCTCCAGCTGGGACCACCTGGGCTCGGATTCGCAGAGCCCACGGACCGGACTGTACTCACCACCTGCGGCCGCGGGCCGCGTGGATATCGGAAGCTCGCAGGCCCCTGGGTGGGGGCCGACATCGGGAGCTCCGGCAGCGGCAACGTCTTCGCCCGCCCCGACCTCCGCCGCCTCCCCGGGGCCGCTGCCGCCGACGTCCAAGGCCTACCTGAGGCTTCCACCGCCGTTGCCTCCGACCTCCACCGCCTCCCCGGGGCCGCTGGCGCCGACCTCCACCGCCTCCGCGGGGCCGCTGCCGCCGACCTCCACCGCCTCCGTGGGGCCTCTGCCGCCGACGTCCAAGGCCTACCTGAGGCTTCCACAGCCGCTGCCGCCAACGTCCAAGGCCTCTTCACCGCCACTGCCGCCGACCTTCCTGAACTCTTCACCATTGAATTCGCTCAATGTGCGAATTTGTTCATTCAGCAAAGCAATGAGGTGATCGGATATTCAGCAGCACTCTTCACCTGCTTCCTCAACTTAGACTGTGTCGTCGTGTAAATAAATGTGTTTGTGCAGCTGCTGAAATTACTCAGCAAATACCCGACTTCATAAAAAATATATTCTGAATCATTCCAGTCTCCTCCTGTCCCTGTTATCTGATAATAGACGAATTGTGCGACTGTCGTCAGCCACAGGAGAATGAAGTTGCCAGAGAGGGTCAAGAGTAAAACCACAGACTTCCTGCTCTCCATCTCAGGGTCACTGCGTTTCTCCCCCCTTGCTTTGACCCCTCAGCCCCTTACTGACCCGACTAACCACTAAAATGTGCCGGACTGTCATTGCGTTGAGCAGCAGTATTACAGCGAAAGGTAGGAGCGGAGTTAAAACCCTATCGAACCAGTCAAATGCCACCCATCCAGCCTCAGTGTAATAACTTTGTTTTATAACAAAACACCATGGCACACCGTTGATGTATTCCCCAGGTTCGAGTGTGGAGTAGAAGGGGGTGTTTTTCAGACAGAACAGAAAGCCGATTGTTGATAGAGTCACTGCCGCAGTTTTCCCGGTGCAATATTTCGTTTTTAGTTTTTGGCAACAAATTTCGTACAGCCCAACGCGCACTCAGCAGCAACGCCGACATTTTTATCAAACCCGCCGTCAAGGGAGGTGCAGTGGTAATCTGCGTGATGACCTCTACCGGGCTGATGCAAGCCGACAAATCTCGGACACCTCCTTTTTATACTTGGACCATGATTCCACAGATGAGCACCAGGCCACAATCCTGCAGACCATGTCAAATTTCCTCTCTTACGGTTGTCTGCCCTGGAAAGCCTCCACTCTTGCCGTTCCCCAACACCGCAATACCCGGTTTTCTCTTTCTCTAAATTCAAAAAACAGAACTGCCCTGGCAGACCCATTGTTTCTGCTCGTTCCTGTCGCACTGAAATATTTTCACATACCTCGACCCCATCCTATCCCCAATCACGCCAAGATACCTTAAACGCCCTTGTCTCTTCAATGACTTCGTTTTCCAGCCCACCACTCCCTCATCTTTACAATGGATGGTCAGTCACTCTACACCTCCGCCCCCCACCAGGAAAGTCTTCAAGCCCCGGGTCCCGTCCTCGACCGCAGAACCAACCAAATTCCCTCTACCAATACTCTCGCCCACCTAGCAGAGCTGGTCCTTACCTTTAACACCTTCTCCTTCGACGCCCTTCACTTCTTCCAAATCCAAGGCGTTGCTATGGACACTCGCATGGGCCCCAGCAATGCCTGCCTCTTTGAACAGTTCCTCGAACAATCACTGTTCCGGGTGTACGCTGGCACTATCCCCGAACTGTACCTCCACTACATTGACTACTGCATCGGTGTTCCCTGCTGCACCCATGTAGAAATAATTGACTTCACTAACATTATTCCTAATTTTTATCCTGCACTCAAATCACTTGAACCATCTCCAATATCTCCCTACGGTTTCTTGATCTCACCGCCTCCATCACAGGAGAGAGATTATCAACTGACATCTATTATAATACCCACTGATTCTCACAGCTATCTAGACTACACTTCTTCTACTCCCAATTTTTCCATCTACACCGCATCTGTGTTCCATACCAGGGCGTCGGAGATGTCCTCATTCTTTAACGAACGAAGGTCACCCTCTACAATCATAGATGAGGCCCTCACAAGGCTCCTCGATATCCCGCCGCCCCGCTCTTGCTGCCCCTGCCCCAGTCGTAACTGGGACAGATTCCCCTCGTGCTCACCTTCCACCCCATCAGCCGTCGCATACAGCACATAATCCTCCGACATTTTCGCCACCTCCAACGGGGACCCACCACTACCCACATAATCCCATCTCTACCCCATTTCGCTTTCCGCAAAGATCGTTCCTTTCATAACTCCCTTGTCAACTCGTCCTTTCCCACCCAAACCACCCCCTCGCCATGTGTTTTCCGCTGCAACTGCAGGGGATGCAACACCTGTTCCTATACCTCCCTCCACAAATACGTCTAACGACCCCTACAGTCTTTTCCGGTGAGGCAGATGATTCCAGTGTAGCGACTCGGCGCCCGTTTCGCTGAACACCTCTGCTCAGCACGCCTGACCCCCCTGATAGCCGGCTGCTGGACCCTTCGCATTCTCACACTGACCTTTCTGGCCTTTTTCAATTAGCGAGTTGTAAATCTGTGGAATTCTCTGCCTCAGAAGGCAGCGGAGGCGAATTCTATGGATGCTTTCAAGAGAGCTAGATAGAGCTCTTAAAGATAGCAGAGTATGGGGAGAAGGCAGGAACGGGGTACTGATTGTGAATGATCAGCCATGATCACATTGAATGGTGATGTTGGCTCGAAGGGCCGAATGGCCTACTCCTGCACCTATTGTATATTGTCTATTGTCCATTGTCCTTCGCCTCCTCTATTGCCATAGTGAAGGTCAGCCCAAATTGGAGGAACTGCACCTCCTATTTCGCTTGGGCAGGTTACACCCGAGCTGTACATACATTATCTTCTCTAATTTGAAGTATGCCTTGCTTACCCTCTCTCCCCATCCCTCCCCATCCCCTCCCCCTTGACAGTTCTCCGATCAGCCTTACTGTCTCTGATGACACTTTATCTCTGTTTGCTTTGTTGCTACTTTCGCCCAGCTAACAATAATCTATTCGACATTTCCCTCGATCTCCATTCCGTTTGCCCTGTGTTCACACCTGACGTCCGGCTGAAGAAGTGTCTCGACCCGAAAAGTCACACATTTCTTCTCTCCAGAGATGCTGCCTGTCCCGCTGAGTTACTCTAGTACTTTGTGTCTATTCTTGGTTCAAACCAGCATCTGCAGTTCCTTTATACACACTAGTTTTATGTTACCCTACTTTCGCTGATGGACCCTACATATACGGGAGATGTACATAGGACAATTAATCTACTAAGTCACACTTTTTGGAATGTAGCAGGAAATGGAGCATCCTGAAGAAACCCACGTAGTTATGGGAGAATATGCAAACTGCACACACATAGCAGCGGGGACGAGATCGACCCCGATTTTGGCGCTGTAAAGCAGGAGGTCTGGGATCGTTCTCGGATCGCTTGTAATTTGTCTCCTCGCTGCGCTGTCTAATGAATTTACTGTCTTTGATTTCTGTAATGACCTGGAGCCACACATTTTCCTCACTACTGCATTCGAACCGTCCCTCTGCGAATATACTTTATACCCTCCCGAGTACCGCTCGGAATCCTGGCCGCCAGGAACTGAACCTGTCCAGTTCAGCTGCAATCCATCCTCTATGGTCACCTCTCAGGTCACATCTGCCCAAGCCGAAATTTCATAGTCGAAATCTTTAAACCCATGCCACCTCCACCAATACCCCATTGCCACTATTTAATGTCCGTTATCTTTCTCTTCCTTCCCTCAGTGGCTGGTGATATTAGCAATAAACATGAGTTTATACACTTGACCTTTATTAACCTTTTGCCTAATTCCCTATAATTGTTTTCCAAAAGGACATCACCACGTTGCTACATACGTTTTCATTGTAAATATGCAATACGACGTCTGGCTGCTCCCACCCCTCACCCCTCCCCCTCCCCACTTGAGAACGTTCAGCATCCGCTGCCGGACTTCCTGGACGCTGGCATCCGGCCGGAGCCCCGTATGTTGCCACACAATCTCCTGGCTGGCTCCCTAACCCACGAGTGTCCTATCACTACAGGATTGTACCACGAGTTTGCACGTGGCCTTATAATGGAAATGCGTCGTGTTACCGAAACAAGTCAATGTTCACGCAGTTGGGTTGTAGTGAATCTCCCCGTCCTTACACTTACTCTCGGACTTCCATCCATGGATCCAAGTACGGGTTTCAGATGAGATAGAAGCTCACATGCACCACTTTCAATCTCGTCTACTGCATTTGGTGCTCCAGGTATGATCTCGTAGAAACATATTAAATAGGTGCAGGAGTAGGACATTCGGCCCTTCGATCCAGCACCGCCAATCAAAATTCAGTACCGCGTTCCGGCTTTTCCCTCATATTCCTTGATTCCCTTAACCCTAAGAGCTACATATAATTCTCTCTTGAAAACATCCAGTGAATTGGCCTCCACTGCCTTCTGTGGCAGAGAATTCCACTGACTCACAACTCTCTGGGTGAAAAAGTTTTTCCTCATCTCAGTCCTAAATGGCTTACCCCTTATTCCTAAACTGTGACTCCTGGTACTGCACTCGCCCCACATCAAGAACATTTTTCCTGCATCATCCCTGTCCAATCGTCTAAGAATTATATATGCTTCTGCATTCAAGAGAGAACAAGATAGAGCTCTTAATGATAGCGGAGTCAGGGGGTATGGGGAGAAGGCAGGAACGGGGCACTGATTGAGAATGATCAGCCATGATCACATTGAATGGTGGTGCTGGCTCGAAAGGCCGAATGGCCTCCTCCCGCACCTATTGTCTACTGTCTATTGTCTAAGATCCCCTCTCACCCTTCTATTTTCCAGCGACTACAAAGTCAGACCCATTCTCTCATCATACGTCCTACCATCCCGGGAATTAATCTGGTGATCTTACGCTGCACTCCCCCAATAGCAATAATGTCCTTCCTCAAATTAGAAGAAATAAATTGCACACAATCCTCCAGGTGCGGTCTTACCAGTGCCCTGTACAACTGCAGTAGGGCCTCCTTCCTCCTAAACTGAAATCCTTTCGCAATGAAGGCCAACATTGAAGTCTTTCTTCTCTGCCTGCTGTGCTGTATGCTTACTTTCAATGACTGATGTGCAAGCACACCCAGGTTTCGTTGCACCGCCCCATCTCCTAATCTGACACGATTCAGATAATAATCTGCCTTCTTTTTTTTGCCACCAAAGTAGATAACCTCACATTCATCCACATTATACTGCATCTCATTTGCATTGTCGAGACCAAGTGTAGACTAGGCGACCGTACCGCCGAACACTTGCGCTAGGTTCAACAAGGCATGCTGGGTCTCTCAGCTACAAACAATTTTAACTCGCCTCCCAACCACTCTGCACTTAATTTTCTCACCACCGCATATCGCACGCAAACTGAAACCTAACACAAAAAGCATCCAGAGATTTGGCCTCCACTGCCTTCTGTGGCAGAGAATTCCACAAATTCACAACTCTTTGGGTGAAAAAGTTTATTTTCACCTCAGTTTTAAATGGCCTCCCTTTTATTATTTGACGGTGTCCCTGGTTCAAGACTTCCCCCAACATTGGGAACATTTTTCCTGCATCTAGCTTGTCTAGTCCTTTTATAATTGTATACGTATCTATAAGATCCCCTCTCATCCTTCTAAACTCCAGTGAATACAAGCCTAGTCTTTCCAATCTTTCCTCATATGACAGTCCCTCCATCCCAAGGATGAACCTCGTGAACTTACGCTGCACTGCCTCAATAGCAAGGACGTCCTTCCTCAAATTAGGAGTCCAAAGCTGCACACAATACACCAGATGTGGTCTCACCAATGCCCTATACAACTGCAGAAGGGGGGGGGGCGTGTCCAATGCTTGGCTGAGTAGACATAACATTTCAGCACTCCCGAAAACAAAGCCCTAAACTGCTCAAAAACACGAACTAAAGAAATCAAGTACTTTAAATTAAATCAGAAAGTATACAGAAAGTATACAGAACGTACGGATGCCTTCCAAGAAAGTAAAAGGAGGAGTACAACTGCCACAGAAGCAAGCAAAGGAATCAAGAAAAAAAATCGAAGGTAGGCCCACAGCTCTGATGGAGCAGGGGACTAGATTTGGTGACCCCTCGGCAGGCGGTGAGTCTGGGGAGGGCTCCGGTACGAAGCTGGAGTCTACTACTCCCAGCAAGCGCTCTTTGACTCGGGTCAAAATACGAGAGAGTCGCCGTGAGTTACCAAAAAGGCCCACTGTTTGCCGAGAGACTGCTGATGTTGTGTCTGGAGTTTCAGACACGAGTGACGATGAGGTAACGGGAGACTCCATTAGCAGTGGAAGTGGAAATGGGGAAGAAGAAGAAAAGCAAGAAGATACAGAGACTAATATGAACACGATGCTTCAAGAAATTATTAACAGGCTTAAGAAAATTGAAGGAGATAACAAATTAAATGAGGAGAGATAACAAGAAATTTCATAAGACTTTGAAAAAAATGGAGGAGAAATTTCAAACAGTGACAAATAAAGTGGATAATATACAAATGGAAAATGAAATGTTAAAATCTAGAGTGGAAAAAAATGAAGACAGTATTACTACTGCAGCAATTGAAAGCAAAAAGACGGTGGAGAAGTTGGATGCCTTGGAAAACTATAGCAGGAGAAATAATGTTAAAATTGTTGGTTTGCCAGAGGGAGTGGAGGGGGAAGACCCAATTAACTTTTTTCAAGATTGGATAGTGACCACTCTAGGAATAGATAAACAAGGACGGATGCAAATAGAAAGAGCACATAGGGCTCCAAGACTGAAACCCTCGGCTAATCAAAAGCCAAGATCTGTGTTGATTAAATTTTTAAGATACCAAGATCGAGAATTGGTTTTCAAAACAGTTGGGAATAATATAAGAGAGGGAAAACCAATAGAACATGAAGGCACTAAAATAATCTTTTACCCAGGCATCAGTAATGCCTTGTTGAGCAGAAAAAAAGAATTCAATAAGGCAAAAAATATTCTATGGAAGAAAGGCTATAAGTTTATTTTACCGCATTGGGCTACTTTGAAGATTATGATCAACACTGGAGAAAATAATTTTTTTAAAGACTTTGTCAAAGCAGAAGAGTATGCGGAAGAATTGCCATCGAGATATGCTTAAGAAGATTCATGAATGAATGATTATTAATAAGATCTGTATACTATAGAGGGGATTAACTGTATTAAGGATTGTTAATTTTTAGAAGTACTTGATATATCGGGGGGGTTGGAGAATGTGGATGCTCCACCATAATCATGGGCACAAGTGTGGTGCGGACCACACCTCGTATAATAGAGGGGGGTAATGTTGCTAATCTATTTATTAACAACATTAGAGGGAGGGTCTATTTCTCTATCTTTCTTATTTCTGTTCTGTTTTTATACATGGACTATGGAGGAGAGCACACTGAAATACGGCACAAGGTAAATACCGGAAGAGGTATCAAGGTAAGGAAAAAGGAAAAAAAAAAAAGGGGAAAAAAAAGAAAAAAAAAAGGAATGAATGGATAACACATTAAATTTTTTAAGCTATAATGTGAATGGGTTAAATGGTCCGATAAAAAGGAAGAGAATTTTAACACAGATGAAAAAATTGGAAGTAGATATAGCTTTCTTGCAAGAAACACATCTAACGGAAAAAGAGCATCAAAAGTTAAAGAGAGATTGGGTAGGAAGTATGGTAGCATCTTCTTTTAACTCAAAAGCAAGAGGGTTTGCTTTTGGATACCTAAATAGGATACTATTTAAGAAATCGCTACCAATTAAGATACAAAATATTGTAAGTGACCCAGTAGGTAGATTTGTAATGGTACATTGTCAAATTTTCTCAGAATTGTGGACCTTAATGAATATATATGCACCAAATATAGATGATGAGAAGTTTGTGCAGGGTACCTTTTTAAATCTGGCGGAAGCACATGAAAATATATTGATATGGGGGAGATTTCAATTTTTGTTTAGATCCACTAATGGATAGATCATCAAGGACAACGACAAGGACAAGAGCAGCGAAGACAACCTTGAATTTAATGGAAAATTTAAATTTAATAGATGTTTGGAGGAAAAGCCATCCCAAGGAAAGAGACTACTCCTTTTATTCCAATAGACATGATACATATTCTAGAATAGATCTATTTTTGATTTCAGCTCAATTAAGGGGTAGAATAACACAAATAGATTACAAGGCTAGATTGTTATCGGATCACTCACCATTATTAATGAAAATTACGATGCCAGATAAAGAACAGTCAGTGTATAGATGGAGACTCAACTCTTTACTATTGAAAAGGCAAGACTTTTGTGATTTTATTCGAGGACAAATTGAATTATATTTGGAAACAAATTTAAATTCAGTTGATGATAAATTTATTGTATGGGATGCAATGAAGGCTTATTTGAGAGGCCAAATTATAAGCTACTCATCTAAGATAAAGAAAGACTATAGGAAGGAATCTGAAAGATTAGAAAAAGAAATCACCGTATTAGAAAAAGACTTACAGAAAACTTCTTCAGATATGAAAAAAATACAACTTGCAAATATAAAATTTCAATACAATACTTTACATACTTACAGAACAGAAAAACTAATATTACGAACTAACCAAAGATATTATGAATTAGGAGAAAGAGCGCACAAGGTATTGGCATGGCAAATGAAAGAAGAACAAATATCAAAAACAATAAATTCAATTAGAACAGATCAAAACACTATTACTTATAAACCTAGAGAAATCAATGAGGTATTTAAGCAATTCTACACTAATCTGTACCATTCTGATTCTGAAAAGGATGAAATTAAGATAAATAATTTTTTATTCAAGATACAATTACCAACAATCTCTAATGAGGAGCAGATGGGACTAAATGTCTCCTTTACTTTGAGAGAAGTGGAGGAAGTATTATATTCTTTACCAAGTAATAAATCTCCAGGGGAAGATGATTTCCCGCCTGAGTTCTATAAAAAATTTAAAGATTTGTTGTTACCAGTATTTATGGAAGTGATACATCAAGCGGAAAAAACTTCTACATTGCCAGAATCCTTCTCACTGGCAATTATAACCGTAATTCAAAAAAAAGGGAAAGACCCTTTAAATGCATCTTCTTATAGACCAATATCATTGTTGAATGCAGATTATAAAATAGTTGCTAATCTTTTGGCAAGGATATTGGCAGAATATTTACCGAAGCTGGTTAAAGAGGACCAAACTGGATTTGTCAAAAAAAGGAAAATATCTTATAATGTAGCAAGATTTATAAGTATTTTACATTTAGCACAGAAAAGAAAGGGATTGAGCGTAGCAGTTGCTTTAGATGCTGAAAAGGCGTTTGACAGGTTAGAATGGGATTTTTTATTTAAAGTATTAGAGAAGTATGGATTGGGAAATGGTTTCATTAACTGGGTAAAAGCTCTTTATAAACAACCTAAAGCCAACGTGGTGACAAATGGCCAATCTTCTCAGTCATTTAATTTGGAAAGATCTAGTAGACAGGTATGTCCCTTGTCACCGGCTATATTTGTATTGGCCATTGAACCTCTGGCAGAGCTAATAAGATCAGATTTAGACATTGAAGGATTTAAAGTTAATCAGGAAAATCACAAAATTACTTTATTTGCAGATGATGTTTTAATTTGTCTTACTAGACCATTGGAATTCTTAAGAAAATTATATTTCAGACTGGAAGAATATGGGAAAGTATCAGGATATAAAATTAATAAAGATAAAACTGAAATAATGCCTCTTTCTGAAGGTAATCATGATCAATGTAAAAGAAAAAGTCAGTTTAAATGGCAAAAAGAAGGCATGAAGTACCTAGGGGTTAAAGTAGATAATAAGTTAAATAATCTGTATAAACTAAATTATAAACCACTAATTAAAAACATTGAGGAGGACTTGAAGAAATGGATGAATCTTCCAATTACATTGCTAGGGAGAGTGAACTGTATTAAGATGAATATTTTTCCGAGATTACAGTATTTATTCCAAACACTGCCTATACCTTTACCAAATATTTTTTTTCAAGAATTGAATAAAATTGTGAGAATTTTTCTTTGGAAACGTAAAATGCCAAGAGTGTCTATGGAAAAATTAACATGGGAATTTGAATTAGGTGAACTGCAATTACCAAATTTTAAAAATTACTATCTGGCAGCACAAATGAGTTTTATTTCATCCTTTTATCAAGAGGGTGGAAAAACAGCATGGGTTAAAATTGAAATGGATAAAATAAAAGAACTATGCCCAGAAGAATTTATCTATAAATGGGAAGCGAAGCTATTAGTTAAGGATCAAGAGTCACCTTTGCTAAAACATTTAATTGATATATTGTTGAAAACAGTTAAAGCTAATGATAAAAGATTTTTTCTAATAGCTAAAACTCCATTAGTAAAAAATAGATTACTGCCGTTTGCTTGGAATAATCAAATATTACAAGTCTGGGAACAGAAGGGTATTAAACATATAGGAGATTGCTATGAAGGAAATAATTTTTTGACATTTTCTCAATTGAGAAACAAATATCAAATTCCAGGGAATAGTATTTTTTTCTATTATCAATTACAATCTTTTTTAAGGGAAATGTTAGGTAATTCAATGTTTTTATTTCAAATTAAAGGAATTGAATCCCTAATTCAGGGCAAGGGAACTAAAAAAATTACATCTTCAATGTATAAATTGTTACAAAAATCTAGTCCAAAGACAGGAATTCAAAAATCAAGACAAAGATGGGAAACAGATCTGAATATTAGCATTGATGAACCAAGTTGGGAAAGATTATGTTTAGAAAGTATGAAAAATACTATTAACGTGAGATATAGTTTAGTACAATACAATTTTTTACATCAACTATATTTAACTCCGAAAAAATTAAACAATTTAAATCCAAATTTACCTGAAATTTGTTTTAGATGCAACCAGGATGTGGGTACTTTTTTACACTCCACATGGGCATGTCCGAAAGTAACTCCTTTTTGGAAAGACCTAAAAAACTTTTTGGAACAATTGATGAATAAGACCATACCATTGGATTCAAGGTTGTTTTTATTGGGAGATACTAAAGGAATATTACCAAGATTAATTTTAGATAAATGTCATGAAAGATTTCTCAAAATAGCAATAGCAATAGCAAAAAAATGTGTGGCGGTCACTTGGAAAGATCACAATGAAATAAGAATTGCAAGATGATATGCAGAAATGCGTAGTTGTATCCCATTAGAAAAAGCTACTTATAATCTGAGAAATAAATATGATTTCTTTTTGAAACTTTGGAACCCATTCACTTTAAAACTAGGATTAAGAATTGGAAATGTTTAATTTCAGGATTGTTTTGATACCCCTAAAAAGAATTTAATAAGAAATTAGCCGGAAATGTTTCCTTCTTGTCTCCAGGTTTTCTTCTTTCTTTCTTTCTATCCTTTTTTTTCTTCGTCTTCTTTTTAAAAAAAAAATATTTTTATCTTTCCTCTTCTCCTTTTTCCTCTTTTTTCTAACTGTGGGGTGGGGGGGGGGGAGGGGGGTTGTGGGTGGGGAGATAATACAGAACAATGCAAGTATAATCGAATTTAAAATGTATAATCGAATTTATAATGTAGGTACAATCGCGTACTATGAGTTCATACATGTATTTGTTTTGTTAAAATTTAAATAAAATTAATAAAAAATAAAAATAAACAACTGCAGAAGGACTTCCTTGTTCCTGTACTCAAATCCTCTCGTTATGAAGGCTAACATGCCATTAGCTTTCTTCACTGCCTGCTGTACCTGCACGCTTAATTTCAGTAACTGGTGTACAAGTCACCAAGGTCTCGTTGCACTTGCCTTTTCCCTAATCTGACGTCCTTCCTCAAATTAGGAGACCAAAACTGCACACATTACTCCAGATGTGGTCTTACCAGGGCCCTATACATGGATGAGCTGGGTCGAGAATACTGCTTCGGTACTGCAAACACGATGCCTCTCGCAACAGAAGTAGAAATACGGAGTTTTAAGAGAAAATGTTAGAAACAGTTTGTGTTTCTTTATCAAACGAGAGACAGCTAATGGTAGAATCTTCAGAAATGAACTAAGTGTTGGAGGAATGCAACAGATGAGGCAGCATCTGTGGAAAGAAATTATGAACAACCTTTCAGAATGAAGAAGGATCAGGATGCAAAACCTTGTGTATCACCTAGAGAGACAGGGCACGTACGTGAGGATGCTATTCATAGACTATAGCTCCGCCTTCAACACGGTCATCCCCACCAAGCTCATCACCAAACTCCACCAGCTAGGCCTTAGCTCGTCATTATGTGACTGGATCCTGGACTTCCTGCTGGAACGACCGCAGGCAGTGAGAATGGGCCCGCACCTGTCCTCCACTATCACCCTGAGTACCGGCACACCACAGGGCTGTGTTCTGAGCCCCATGCTCTACTCCCTCTTCACACACGACTGTGTTCCTGCATTCGACACCAACACCATTGTCAAGTTTGCAGATGACACAACGGTGATCGGGCTGATCACCAACGGGGATGAAACAAACTATAGAGCGGAGGTGCAGAACCTGGCGGACTGGTGCTCGGATAACAACCTGTCCCTAAATACCACCAAGACCAAGGAGCTGATCATCAACTTCCGTAGGTCACATAACGGGGAATATGCCCCGATCTCTATCAATGGGGTCAGTGTGGAGAGAGTGTCCAGCTTCAAGTTTCTGGGCACTCACATTTCGGAGGACCTAACATGGTCCAATAACACTGCTGCGCTGGTCAAGAAGGCACAACAAAGACTGTTCTACTTAAGAACACTGAAAAAGTCTGGTCTACCCCAACAGCTGCTGAAGACCTTCTACCGCTGCACCATAGAGAGCATCCTAACGCATGGAATCCCTGTGTGGTACCTCAGCTGCACGGAGGCAGAAAGGAAAGCTCTACAGCGGGTAGTCCATAGAGCTCAGAGGGCCATCGGAACACAGCTACCAGACTTGGAGGGCATCTACAACACACGATGCCTCAGAAAAGCCACCAGCATCCACAAAGACTCTTCACACCCCTGCAACAGTCTGTTCGAACTCCTTCCATCGGGCAGACGATACAAGGCCTTCTATGCCCGCACCTCCAGACTCAGGAACAGCTTCATCCCCAGGGCCATAGCTGCTATGAACCGGTCCTGCTGAGCCGGATGGCCACAACGCATAGATCAACTTGCACTTTACCCTGTCCAAAACTGTTACAACTGTTCGTTTCGTTGGGTTGCTGCTGTCTAAATTACCTAAATTAGTGCATCGTATGGGAGGCGCATTCCCAATCTCGTTGTACCCCTGGGTACAATGACAATAAAGATATATTGTATTGTATTGTATTGTATTAAAAGTAACGTCAGAAAATTTGCGGATGTCACAAACTTGGGTGGCAGTGTGAACTGTGCGAAGGATGCTATGAGCATGCAGGGTGACTTGGACAGGTTGTCTGAGTGGACAGATGCAGTTTAATGTGGATAAATGTGAGGTTGTCCACTTGGGTGGTAAAAACTGGAAGGCAGATTATTATCTGAATGGTGTCAAGTTAGGAAATGGGGAAGTACAAGGAGGTCTGGCACAGCAGGCAGTGAAAAAAGCTATTGGCATGTTGGCCTTCATGACATGAGGAGTTGAGTATAGGAGCAAAAAGGTCCTTCTGCAGTTGTACAGGGCCCTCATGAGACCGCACCTGGAGTACTGTGTGCAGTTTTGGTCTCTAAATTTGAGGAAGGATATTCTTGCTATTGAGGGCGTGCAGCGTAAGTTCCCTAGGTTGATTCCTGGAATGGCGGGACTGTTGTATGTTGAAAGACTGGAGCGACAGCTTGCATACGCTGGAATTTAGAAGGATTAGAGGGGATCTTATTGAAACACATAAGATTATCAAGGGATTGAACACGTTAGAGGCAGGAACCATGGTCCCAATGTTGGGGGAGTCCAGAACCAGGGACCACAGTTTAAGAATAAGGGGTAGGCCATTTAGAACGGAGATGAGAAAAAACTTTTTCAGTCAGAGAGTTGTAAATCTGTGGAATTCTCTGCTTCAGAAGGCAGTGGAGGCCAATTCTCTGGATGCTTTCAAGAGAGAGGTAGATGCAGCTCTTAAAGACAGCTGAGTCTGTGGGTATGGGGGGAAGGCATTAACGGGGTACTGATTGACGGTGCTGAATGTAGGGCCGAATGGCCTACTCCTGCACCTATTATCTATTGTCTATTATTCCCTCCGCATATGCTGCCTGGTAAGCTGAGTTCCTTCAGCACTTTGTGTTTCTGTAAAGTGAAGCCGGCTTAACTGTTCATGCTGAAAATTATTTGGCACATGTTGCCCAACTGACGACTGTTTCCAGCATTTTCATATTTCACTCCGTATTTCTATTTCAGCTGCGAGAGGCAGAGAGTTTGCAGCACCGAAGCAGTATTCTCGTCCATGCCGACTGCTCTAACTTCAAGAAGCCCTTGTTTTCCCTCTCGCCATCCTCTCCCCTTCTCAGCTCTCCCAACATTCTTACTGTCTCAGACTACATTCTATCTTTGTACCGCCCACTCCCCTGACATCAGTCTGAAGAAAAGTCTCGACCCAAAACGTCGCCCATTCCTTCTCTCTAAAGATGCTGCCTGTCACGCAGAGTTAATCCAGCATTTGTCTCTTCCCTAGAATTAACCTGGTGAATTTACGCTGCACTCCCTCAGTGCTGCACTCCCTCAGAACCAACACTGCCCTTTATTATCATAATCATAATCATAATCATAATCATAATCATAATCATAATCATAATCATAATCATAATCATAATCATAATCATAATCATAATCATAATCATAATCATAATCATAATCATAATCATAATCATAATCATAATCATAATAGTGATTTATTAGCCAAGTATATTTTGCAACATATGATGAATTTGATTTGCCATACTGTCATACCAATAAAGTGCAACAAAACTCCCACATAATTTTTTAACATGCACATCCACCACAGCGACTCCCCCGCATTCCTCACTGTGATTGAAGGCAAAAAGAAGTTCAATCTACTTCCCATATTTGTTCTCCCGCGGTCGGGGCACTCGAACATTCCGTTGCCGGGGCCATCTTGGCTCCCGCAGCCGGTGGTCGAGCCCTCCGCGTCGGGGCGATCAGGCACCCGCATCGGGGAGACATCAGCTCCCCCGCGACGGGCGATCAGACCCGGGGACGGGGCTGGTCGAACCTCGTGTGGCTTGGAGATTCCTGACATCAGTCTCTACCCGAGACTGCGAGCCCCTCGTTGTTGAAATCCGCAGGCCGTGGTTGGCGCGTCGATCCCACGCAAGGTATCACAGGCTCCGATAGTAAGTCCACGGCCCCGCGGTTGGGCTCAAAGTCAGTCCCGAGCAAGGCCGCCAGCTCCATGATGTTAGGCCACAGAGCGACCAGAGATACGATCCGGAAAACAATCGCATCTCCGGCAAGGTAAGAAATAGAAAAAAGTTTCCCCCGACCCCCCCCCCCCCTTCTCCCCTCTCTCACATCCCAAATAAAACATACCAGGGAACATTAACACATACTTTTAAAACACACTAAAAATAACAAAAAAGACGAAAAGGCACAAACTGTTCTGGAGGCTGCCATCGCTGACGGCGCCACCCGTTCAACTCTCCGGATGCCACCCTCTGTGCAGGCGATTTTTGTTTTAAAAGAGTGCAGAGAATCAGGAAATAAGCTGTGATCAATGCAACCACTTTTATATATCGGTACAGTTCCTCGGCAATTGTTTTCCAGAGACATTTGTAAGTGAGCTGAAGAGCGGGACAAGCTTCGAGCCGATCGCGTCATGATTTCTAAACACGTCTGCAGCACGCTGAACCATTAGGGCACCAGATATTTAAGAACATCACGCGCGGGATAAAACAGCTGAATTTGCATATTCCTCCTTCGCCTTTGCATTTGGGCGCTGGTGAAGAAGAAAAAAACACCTTTTCAAATACTCAAGAAAATTAAGCAAATATGAAACATTATTCTGTGGTTTGGGCTAAATATACCGAGTGCCGAATTCTTGCACTTATGAACATATTTTCTGATGCGCATTAGTGAGATGGGCTGGGTAAAGCCAATATCTGAAATTGTAACGCGTTTGCTGTTCATGCCGTTCCTTCTCCATGACACCAATGCTTGTCGTGTACCGGATTAACAATGGGCACGGACAGAGTATTGGCTAATCAAGAGAGACGATTGTATTATTTGATGTTGTGGGAACATTACTGGAAATGCACACAGGGGTAACTGCTGAGGCTCCAAATACTGGCAATGTGTATCAATGACGGTCAGGCAGTGAAAATGCTATCACTCTCGCCAACGATGTAAATATTGGTGGACATTCCGTAACCGTTAGAAATTGTGCCTCGGAGCGCCAGAGACCCGAGTTTGATCCTCACATCAGTCTGAAGAAGGGTCTCGACCCGAAAAGTCACCCATTCCTTCTCTCCTGAGATGCTGCCTGACCTGTTGAGTTACTCCAGCATTTTGTGAATAAATACCTTCGATTTGTACCAGCATCTGCAGTTATTTTCTTACACTCACATCGGGTGCACTCAGTTCAGATTTTGCAGGATTCCCCTTTGACCGCGCGGGTTTCCACCGGATGCCCCGGTTTCCACCCGCTTCTCAAAGACGTGCGGCTTTGTAGATTAATTGGGTGTCCCGAAGACTGCGTAAACTTTTAGCGAACCCCCCTGTTCACTGCAGGAGAATGGTAAATGAGGAACCGGACTGTTGTCGACAATAGAGTCCATTTAACATTATCAACTAGATGTAGATATTTGTCGAAAGTGGGGATTATTAGCAGAACACTAAGACCAGTCAGTTCGATGCACGACTGTACTGGAACATCCTTGGATTGTCTCTGGGACTCAGTACACACTCGAAATTCGGAATTAATCTACTGGGTTTGGATTTGACCATTATCGAACAATATCTGCACCCTTCCTTACAATCCTACCTCGCACAACTCAAGCATTGAAATTAATGACCTGAGCAGGCTAACGTCAATGTTCTGCTCAAGCTGCCATCGGTGGTTTTGAAAAATAAACACGCTCCCCTATGTGTTGACTCACAGCGACGACTGTCGTTTAATGCTCCTGCAATCAGTAGAGTCAACAGTAGTATTCCAAAAACAATTAAAAATGCATTTCTCATCTTCTTCGTTTTCCCTTGTCGGAGTCACTGTGACGGCGGAGAAGATGGTAAATCCGACCGCACTGTACTTATATTGAGCGTGATTGAGCCGTGAGTTGGCGACTATGGTTTGGTGCCGGGGGGGAGGGGGGGGGGGGGGGACGGACGACCTCGTGATTGATTTGATCCTGGAGGCGGCCGTCAGTCTGAACATTGTGGGCAAGCATTACCTGGCGAGCCAACTGATTTAACAATAATTGTCTACGTTTGGGCTCCATGTCTGGATTGTAGGATCAAGCTGACGCCACGACATGAGTGCACGCGTGTCAAACCTTCTACTTCCCCACGACATTCGTATGCACTGCATTTGGGACTCTGACGTCATATATTTAACACACATATTAGAGTACTTTACCAATCACACTGGGGTTTAATAACACGATTTATTTCGCACTGCACCGAATTTACGAAGGGTCACGTCCAGCTTTGTCCTTTTTAGTGCAGCTTCACTTGTCGTTTCTTTACCCACGTTTCTTTACCCACTTATCCGAAGTTACGTTGGATCGGCAGTGTGATTACATTTAAACGATACAGTCATCGGTAGCGACTATAAACAACACTGAAGCAAGTACTTTGGCTCATCATGTTCAAATCGACGATAAAGTATTAAACTGTTTTCATGCTAATTAGAAACGCTTGGTCAATAGTTGTCCATATTTTGGCGATCCCAGTGCTCGTGCGTTTAACGTCTATGTCTCAGGCCCCTCTCGATCATGGCTGACCATGGGTGACGCATCCTGGTTGATGGCTGCTTGCTCCAAACCTCAGCTGGAGCAGCGTCGATGTATGGTCGGATGCAAGCCTGGGCGATCTCATATGAAGGACAGGCTGTTGCCCATGCATCACGTCCCCCCTCTCCACGTCGCTGATCCATCCAAAGGAACAGCAGAGCCGTTACAGTTTGGCACCAGCGCCGTCGCAGGCGCTGCCAGAACGAGGTTGAAAACAACGATGGAGCCTTAGGGACTCCAACTCCGAATTTTTTTTGCGGTTTACTCCTGGAGCCTTTTCCATGACTGAACATGGCCACAAGGCAGTAGAGGTTTGTCAGAGTTTTCCCTCTCCCAGATGGAATGCCTTCCCAGGCTGACCTCTGCCCGAGACTCGTGGGGGCGGGAGTGTCTACCTTCCCGTCTAAAGCACCTGCTCATTGTAGCCTTCATCCGCCTTCCCAGCCGTTGTGACGGTCCACTAAAGTCAGCCATCACCCTCCGCCTGTTTCATCGTTCAGGTCGTGGTTGCATTGCTCTTTGTCAGGGACCTCCCCCTCGACCTTACCGCCATGGGTCAAGTCAAGTCAAGTCAATTTTATTTGTATAGCACATTTAAAAACAACCCACGTTGACCAAAGTGCTGTACATTTGATTAGGTTCCAATAGAAAAAAAAATGAAAACATACAGTAGCACGCAAACAGTTCACAGCGCCTCCTCAATGAGCCTCAAACGCTAGGGAGTAGAAATATGTTTTGAGCCTGGACTTAAAGGAGTCGATGGAGGGGGCAGTTCTGATCGGGAGAGGGATGCTGTTCCACAGTCTAGGAGCTGCAACCGCAAAAGCGCGGTCACCCCTGAGTTTAAGCCTAGACCGTGGGATAGTGAATAGCCCCAAGTCGGCCGATCTGAGGGACCTGGAGTTAGAGAGGGGGGTTAGAAGATTTTTGATGTAGGGGGGGGGAGTGTCCATTTAGGGCTTTATACGTGAATAGGAGGAGCTTGAAGTTGATTCTGTACCGTACAGGGAGCCAGTGGAGAGAGGCCAGAATCGGGGTGATGTGGTCCCTTTTACGGGTACCCGTCAGGAGTCTCGCTGCGGCGTTTTGGACCAGTTGCAGGCGGGACAGGGAAGATTGGCTGATCCCAGTGTATAGGGAGTTGCAGTAGTCTAGGCGGGAGGAAATGAAAGCGTGAATGATTTTTTCTGTGTCGTCGAATTTGAGGAAAGGTTTGATTTTAGCTATGGTTCGAAGTTGGAAGAAGCTGGCTTTTACCACAGCGTTGACTTGCTTATCAAATTTTAATGCAGAGTCAAATATCATGCCGAGGTTTTTGACATGCGGTTTGACTAGGCAGGATAGGCTTCCAAGACTGCCTGTTATCAATTTGATGGAGTCGGGGGGGCCGAATAGGATGACCTCAGACTTGCTCTCATTTAATTGGAGGAAGTTCTGTGCCATCCAACATTTTATGTCCTCAAGGCAGTGTGAGAGGCTGTTTAAATTTGACTGGTTGTTGGGTTTCAGGGGGAGGTAAAGCTGAGTGTCATCGGCATAGCAGTGGAAAGAAATGCCGTGCCTTTGAATGATTTGGCCAAGGGGGAGCATGTATAGAGAAAAGAGAATGGGGCCTAGGATTGAGCCTTGTGGAACTCCGCAGGAGAGGCTAGCTGGAGCAGAGGAATAACTGCCTATGTTGATGGCGAAACTCCTATCTTTGAGGTACGAAGCGAACCAGCTCAGGGAAGTGCCATCAATGCCAACCGCGTACCGGAGACGGTCAATAAGGATGGTGTGGTCCACTGTATCGAATGCTGCGCTGAGGTCGAGAAGGAGCAGGATTGCACAGTCGCCGGTGTCGATGGCGAGAAGCAGGTCGTTGTGTACCTTCAACAAGGCAGACTCTGTGCTGTGGTGGGCTCTGAAACCTGACTGGAAACTTTCCAGGATGGTGTTTTGGTGCAGGTAGGGCACTAATTGGTTAAGGATTGCCTTTTCAAGGACTTTTGACAGGAATGGCAGTTTGGAAATGGGTCTGTAGTTGCTAGGCAAGGTGGGGTCTAGGTTAGGTTTTTTCAGTAGGGGCTGGACCACCGCGTGCTTGAAACTGGTTGGAACAGTGCCAGTGGCCAGAGAACTGTTGATAATAGAGAGGATGCTGAGACCAGCTATTGCAATGACATCCTTCAGAAGGGCAGTGGGGGCAGGATCAAGGGGGCAGGTTGCAGGTTTCATAGCGGAGATAAGCTTTGCAAGGGAGGATAGAGTGACGGGTTGGAAGCAGTCCAATTTAGATGAACAGACTAGTGAGACAGCTAGGTCACGGGTGGGAGGGGAAATGTTCATTCTAATATTCTCAACTTTGTTGGTGAAAAATTTAGCGAATTCTTCGCACTTAGCAGGGGACCCAACTAAGCTGGTACTGGGGGCGGGACATATGACAGAGGTAATTGTTCTAAATAGGACCTTGGAGTTATGAGAGTTTTTGGAAATAAGGTCGGAGAAGTATTATGCTCTAGCAGACTTTACTGCTTCCTGGTATTTGAGAAGATTGTTTCTCAGAATTTCGAAGGAAATTTGAAGCTTGTCACATTTCCATCTCCTTTCTGATTTTCTGCACTCCCTTCTTAGGGCTTTGGTGGGTGACTCTACCAGGAGCATAGTTCCAGACGGCTCGCTGTCAGGAGCTCAGGACCACACAAGCTTCTCCAACACGGCAAAGTGATAATCACGAAGAAGTGCTCGTGTAGATACTTTTCATATTTATTTTCATATCATCATATCATATCATATATATACAGCCGGAAACAGGCCTTTTCGGCCCACCAAGTCCGTGCCGCCCAGCGATCCCCGTACATTAACACTATCCTACACCCACGAGGGACAATTTTTACATTTACCCAGCCAATTAACCTACATACCTGTACGTCTTTGGAGTGTGGGAGGAAACCGAAGATCTCGGAGAAAACCCACGCAGGTCACGGGGAGAACGTACAAACTCCTTACAGTGCAGCACCCGTAGTCAGGATCGAACCTGAGTCTCCGGCGCTGCATTCGCTGTAAAGCAGCAACTCTACCGCTGCGCTACCGTGCCGCCAAATTTCAGATACAGCGCGGAAACAGGCCTTTTCGGCCCACCAAGTCCGCGCCGCCCAGCGATTCCCGCACACCAACACTATCTTACACACACTAGGGACAATTTTTTACATTTACCCAGTCACTTTCTAAATGTTGTGCGAATTTCTGCCTCCACCACTCAATACGACGCCCCACTGACCAAATGCACCATTCCCGCTTTCCTCTAAACACAATAAAGTTCTATTAAATTAATGCCCTGTCATATTGAACACTGTTACCAAAACCAATGGCTTCCTGTGTTTCACCTTCTCTGTGTTCCTCGCAGTTTCCTGTACTTCCTGAAATCTACCCGGTCTCCTGCGCTCTGAACAAAAATAAATGGAGCCGATACCATCGCTCCTCGTTAGTGAAATGTTCCAATTCAAGTAACAATGGAGAAAGTCTCTTTTGGACAACTTTCATTTGATAACAAATTACCATTGCGTGGTGAGGAAAACTACACCGTGCCCAGGCCGAATCAATATTTTATTGACTTAACTGACCAATGAATGGAAGTATCCTAAATGTCCTTATCACCATTTTATCCATGATGGCTGACATTCTGCTTTACTGGCATTAATGATTTATATGCAAATGTCGTTGACAAGAGCTGTGAGTTTGGAAACGACATGAACATAAGGTCGTAAAGTAATAGAGAATCATAGAGCCATGCAGGACTAAAACAGGCCCATCGACTCAATGTTCCCAATGCGAACAAAATACCCGACCCACACCAGTCCCATTTGCCTGCGTTGACCCATAGCTCTATGAACCTTCCCTATCCATGGACTTGTCACATTTTCTATTTAGCGTCGCTATCGCACCAGACTCAACTCCCTCCCCTGGCACCTTGTTCCAAATTTTCATCACAGTCTGCGCGAAAAAGTTCTACTCAGGTTCCTCTTGCATCTTTCTCCTCTCACCTTAAAGGTATTTCTCCTGGATCTTAATTTCCCTACTCTGGGTAAATGACTGTGCATTTACCCTATTTATTTCCCCATGATCTTATACAAATCTATGAGAGCACAACGCACTATTCTTCACTCCAAGGAATAAAGTCCTAGCCTGCCAACGTCTTGCAATAGTTTAGGCTCTCGTCATGGACTCATTCTTGCCAGTCTTCTCTGCATTCTTTCCAGCTTACATCTTTCCTATCGCAGGGTGACTAAAATTGAACATAATACCAAATACGGCCTCACCAGTGTCTTTTACATCTTAAACATAACATCCCAATGTCTATTTGAAAGGCCGATGCACCGAAAGACTTCTTGACCACCGTGTCTACTGCGACGCAACTTTCAAGGAACTGTGTAGCTGCACTTCTAGATGCCTCTGCTCTACAACACTCTCCAAGAGTCTGCCATTCACTGTGAATGTCTGGTCCTGGTTTACATGCTAAAATTCAGCACCTCGCACATACTGTCATTAAACTCTATGATCCGTTACTCAGCCCACTTGCCAAACTTATCAAGGTCCTGCTGTGATATTTGATACGCATCTTCACTGTCTAGCTGTCTAATGTTCCAATAATGCTCCTATATTAGAATCATCAGCAAACTTGGTAGACATGCCTTCTACGAGATCATCCAAATGTTTAATATAAACTGCAAACAGCAATGGTCCCAACACCGATCCGCGAGGCACAGCACCAGTCACAGGCCTCCCGTCTGACATTCAACCTTCCACCATCACCCTCTGTTTTCAGCACTGAAAACAATTCGAACCAGTCGGCTTGCTCTTCATAGATCCCATGAGATCTGACATTCCAGAGCAGCACGCTCAACCTTACGGAAATTATTGGTAGACACAAAATTCTGCAATAACACAGCGGGTCAGACAGCATCTCCAGAGAGAAGGAATGGGTGACCCTTCTTCAGACTCTGATGAAAATTATAGCTCTTCGGTTAATAATAAGAAGCGTCATTTTAGGATTCAGAACGTTGGGTTACATCTGCTCTATTTGATGGACTAATTGCGCATTGAATTCTGATTGGCTGCTTAATTTCTGTTTTATAGGGGGGGGCGCTGTTTGTTGGTATCTTACAAGCACTTGGTGGGCAATCTGCCTCGTCTACGGGCTGTGATACACTGTGAGCGGCCGCCTTAACATATACATGTCGTGATCGGGTTTGGTTCACCTTTGCTTCCTGATAACCACACAATAAGGCACGTCTGGTCTGCTTTTTCCGCTCTCTTTCAGGTCGGTGCGGTGCAAAATTGGACGATGACCATACCGTCAGTCATAGTTAACAGGTAACGTCCTTGGCTGTCACAAAAGAGAAAAGGGAGAGCATGGATTATATTAATGGGTTCCTAGAACATTCGGTACATTTTATGGAACACGGTCTACTATTCAAGCCTCCCATAAACCGAAATTAAACAATGGTTCATGAAAAAATAGAAATGTTACACATGGCGATTTCGTTTTAGTGTCATAGAGTCATACAGTGATACTGATGTTGAAACAGGCCTTTCGGCCCAACTCGCCCATACCGGCCAACAATGTCCCAGCTACACCGGTCCCACTTGCCTGCGCTTGGTCCATATCCCTCCAAACCTGTCCTATCCGCGTACCTGTCTAACTGTTTCTCAATTGATGGGATAGTACCAGCCTCAACTACCTCCTCTGGCCGTTTGTTCCATACACCCACCACCCTTTTTGAGTAATGTCTCAATTACCCTCGTCAACGTTTGCCTGCTTTGCTCTTCACTCTGACGGGGACGTACACATCCGGACCTTTCTTCAGTACACTTTTAAAAACATCCCAATTGGCCGATGTTCCTTTCCACTCTAATAACCTGCTCCAGTCAACTTGAGCGAGACCTTCTCTCATACCCTCAAAGTTGGCCTTAGCCGAGTTGAGCATTTTAACACATGGACCCTCTCCGTCCCTATCCATAATTATTTTAAACCTAATCGAACTGTGGTCACTGGTCCCAAAAGGTTCCTCCACGCACACTTCATTAACTTGCCATTACTAGATCCAGCGTTTCCCTCTCACGTGTTGGGGTCTCCACACACTGCTTAAGAAAACTCTCCTGAACACTTTTGAGGAATTACACCCCATCTGAACCCTTCGCGCGATGATTTTTCCCAGTCTATATTGGAAAAGTTAAAACCCCCTACTACCACAACCTTATTTGACCTGCAGCTGTCTGCAATCTCCCGGCACATTTGTTCTTCGAATTCCCGTTGACTATTCAGGGACTGTATTACACCCCCAACAAACGATCATCCATTTTTTGTTCCTCAGCTCCACCCATATGGTTCTCACAAGACGAACCGTTCGTAATGTCACCTCTGAACACAGCCGTGACTTCCTCCTTAACCAACAATGCAACCCCCGCCCTCTTTTTCCCTCACCCCCGTCTCTTACTATACCCCGGAACATTGAGCTGCCCCTCCCTTAACCAGGTTTCGGTCATGACTACAACGTCCCAGTCGCTCGTACTTATCCATGCCCGAAGCTTATCTGCTTTACTCGTCGGCCCCCTTGCATTAAAATACGTGCAGCTTAAACCAACCCTCCTTCCTCGTTCTCCGCCTTTCCTTGCCTATTCTGCCCACTAACCTTTCCCACACCACCCTCCATCCCAACTGCTAGCCTCTCACGTGCCTCTGTCCTGCACGAGACCCCATCCCCCTGCCAATTTAGTTTAAACCCTCCCGTGTAGCATTAGCAAACATTCCCGCTAGGATGTCTGCCCCCCTCCAGTTTGGGTGCAACCCGTTCCGTTTATACAGGTCAACCCTGGCCAGGAAGATATCCCAATTATCCAGAAATCCTAATCCCTGCCACCTGCACTAACTCCTCAGCCACACATTCATTTCCCTTATCTTCCTTTTCTTACCTTCACCGGCACGAGGTACTGGAAGCAATCCTCAGATCACTGCCCTGCAGGTCCTGCTTTTCATTCTTCCACCCAATTCCGTAAATTCTTGTTGCAGAACCTCCTTCCTCTTCCGACCAATATCCTTTGTGCCAACGTGCATAACAACCTCCGGCTGCTCCCCTCACTCTTGAGGATGTTGTGCAGCCGCTCCGAGCCGTCCTGGACCCTGCTACCAGGGAGGCAACATACCATCCTGGAGTCTCGCCTGCTGCAACAGAATCTCCGATCTGCACCTCTGACGATGGAGTCTCCCACTGCTGTGGCCCTGCCTGACGCCACTCTTCCCGGTTGAGCCTCGGCACCAGGGTTCGAATCACAGCCCTGGCTACCACTCAATCGTGTCAATAGACAATAGACAATAGGTGCAAGAGTAGGCCACTTGGCCCTTCGAGCCAGCACCGCCATTCAATGTGATAATGGCTGATCATTCACAATCAGTACCCCGTTCCTGCCCTCTCCCCATAGACTCTGACTCCGCTATCATTAAGAGCTCTATCTAACTCTCTCTTAAAAGCATCCAGAGAATCGGCCTCCTCTGCCTTCTGAGGCAGAAAATTCAACAGATTTACAACTCTGAGTGAAAAAGTTTTTATTTATCTCCGTTGTAAATGGCCTACCCCTTATTCATAAACTGTGGGCCCTGTTTCTGGACTCCCCCAACATTGGGAACATGTTGCCTATCTCTAGTGTGTCCAATCCCCTAATAATCCGATATGTTTCAATAAGATCCCCTCTCATCCTTCTAAATTCCACTGTATACAAGCCAATTTGCTCCAGTCTTTCAACATACGACCGTCGTATCATCATATCATATCATATATATACAGCCGGAAACAGGCCTTTTCGGCCCACCAAGTCCGTGCCGCCCAGCGATCCCCGTAAATTAACACTATCCTACACCCACTAGGGACAATTTTTACATTTACCCAGCCAATTAACCTCGTGTCGTGTCGTCCGCTCCCAAGAGGGTGTACCTGTTTTCAGTAGGTACAGCCACCGGGGTCTCCTGCACTCCACGTTTCCTCCTCTTTCTCACAGTCACCCACCTTTGCTCTTCCTGTATCCTTGGTGTGACAACCTCGTTGTAGGTCTTGTCCAGAAAACTCGCGTTTTACCCGGATTGCGCTGAGGTCATTCAACTGCGACTCCAGTTCCGCAACATTCATTCAGGAGCTGCACCTGGACACAATGTTTGCAGGTGTCGTTTCCAGAAGCACCAGCATTGCCCCTGACTTCCCACATCCTGCAAGAAATACACGTGCCAACTGGCCTGCGATTTCTTCAGTGGACAAAAAATCTCAAATTTCGAATCAAGTGCAGCCTCCTTCGCCGAAGACTCCTGAGCCAAAGTCTCACACTTTACTCACCAGGACACTTCACCTCAACAATGCCGCTCCGATGCAGATGCACTTCTTTATCTGTTACCCAATCAGTTACATTAGTGCTAATTTGTAAATTACTCGAACCTGGGCCTTCGGCGTTCTTTTTCATTCTCATTTCCCTCTGACTCACCTACTTCCAGACACTGCTCGCTCTCGCTGGTTCTGGTTGCTGCTTCTCCGACCTTCACGGAAAACACTTGAACCGGGCCTTTGGCGCTCTTTTTAAATCTTCTTTCCCTCTGACTCACCTACTTCCAGTCAATACTCGCTCTCGCTGATTCTGGCTGCTGCTTCTTAACGACCTTCACAGAAAAGACGTTTTGTTTTACCTTCAGATACAGTAAACCTTGTAAATAAATTAACCTTTGTTTTTTTTAAAGCGGCCTCTCCAACATCTTGTACAACTATAACACAACATTCCAATTTCTATACTCAATGCCATGCTGATGATGGCCAATGTGCAAGACCAAAGTTGTAATTTGCTTCAGAAACAGAACAATGAATGTGACAGAACAACAAATGAAAATGCAACCGTCAATACAATAATTTTTCAGTAATACTACGTAACTAGGCATAACAATGTAAGCAAAAGAATCTCCAATGTGATCCCACCACCAGTCACATCTTTTCATCTCAACCGCCTTCTGCAAAGATCGCTCCCTCCACGACTCCCAGGTTCATTCATCGGTGGCAGCGCCGGGAACCCGCCCATCGGGTCAATGGTCAGCTGCACTGGGAACCCGCCCGAAGGCTCTTCGACCGGCATAACAGGGAGAGAACTGATGGGAAAATAGGCCAGAAGGAGGTTGAACCAGCGTAATGCCTCCAGCGCCTTCAACGTCAGCTGAAGGAGGCATCCCTCGGGACACAAAGATGTCCAGATCGGCCGACAGGCCTTTGCACTTTAAATATTGGCGCCAAAAATGGCGGCACCCGTATGTACAGTACAGTACAGTACAGAATTTTATTGTGATTCGGTACCGAGGTACCGAACGAAATTACAGCAGTCACAGAACACAACAAAAAAGAAAAGAACACAGGACACACGACCCCAACAGAAACATCCATCACAGTGACTCCAAACACCCCCTCACTGTGATGGATGTGTTACGTATGTGTAATATATTCGAAAAGAATTTCACTCTGCAGTTGCAAATGTGACAAATAAAGCACTATTGAACCTTCCCACCAAACCCACTCTCTCTCTCCTGGCACTTTCCCTTGCAAACACAGTAGACGTAACATCAGCCATTTACGTTTAAATTATTTATTATGGCCATTCTTTTTTTATTAAATTAAATTATGGCCATGTTTAATATTTCTAGTATTTGTTTTTTTTGCATGCATGTGGGTGTGATTTGATATGTAATGGGAAATGTCTACATCAGAGGAGGCGAGCATAGCCACAGAGATTGGGGTCAGTTTAGTCTTGGAGGATAGAGAGAATATAGTTTTTTACCACGACCACACGGTAATGACCACACAGTAATGACCACACAGTCTCTATTGGTTGAAGAAGAAACAGTTGATAAGAGCGGAAAGCTATGAATTGTTCTTTCAATGTAGACACAAAATGCTGGAGTAACTCAGCGGGTCAGGCAGTATCTCAGGAGAGAAGGAATGGGTGATGTTTCGGGTCGAGAACCTTCTTCAGACTGATGTCAGGGGAAGGGGCGAGACACAGGTAGGATGTAGTTGGAGACAGGAACACAGTGGGAGAACTGGGAGGGGAGGGAAAAGAGAGGGACAGGGGAACTATCTCAAGTTAGAGAAGTCAATGTTCACACCGCTGGGGTGTAAACTGCCCAAGCGACATATGAGATGTTGTTCCTCCAATTTGCGCTGGGCCTCACTATGACAATGAAGGAGGCCCATGACAGAAAGTTCAGACTGGGAGTGGGAGGGGGAGTTGAAGTGCTGAGCCACCGGGAGATCAGGTTGGTTAAGGCAGACTGAACAAAGGTGTTGAGCGAAATGATCGCCGAGCCTGCGCTTGGTCTCGCCGATGTAGAGAAGTTGACATCTGGAACAGCGGATACAATAGATGAGGTTGGAGGAGGTGCAGGTGAAACTCTGCCTCACCTGGAAAGACTGCTTGGGTCCTTGGATGGAGTCGAGGGGGGAGGTAAAGGAACAGGTGTTGCATCTCCTGTGGTTGCAGGGGAAAATACCTGGGTAGGGGTTGGTTTGGGTGGGAAGGGACGAGTGGACCAGGGAGCTACGGAGGGAACGGTCTCTGTGGAAAGAAGAAAGGGGAGGAGATGGGAAGATGTGGCCAGTAGTGGGATCCCGTTGGAGGTGACGGAAATGTTGGAGGATAATTTGTTGTATACGACGGCTGATGGGGTGGAAGGTGAGGACAAGGGGGACTCTGTCTTTGTTACGAATGGGGAGAGGGGGAGCAAGAGCGGAGCTGCGGGGTGTAGAAGAGACCCTAATGAGAGCCTCGTCTATAATGGAAGAGGGGATGCCCCGTTTCCTGAAGAATGAGGACATCTCTGCTGCCCGAGTGTGAAACACCTCATCCCGTGCGCAGATGCGGCGTAGACGGAGGAATTGGGAGTAGGCGATAGACTTTTTGCAGTAGACATGATGGGAAGAAGTGTAGTCCAGATAGCTCTGCAAGTCATTTGGGTTGATAGTAGGTGTCAGTCACTAGCATGACTCCTGTGATGGAGATGGTGAGGTCCAGAAACGGGAGGGAGATGTCGGAGATAGTCCAAGTATATTTAAGAGCAGGATAGAAACATAGAAAATAGGTGCAGGGGAAGGCCATTCGGCCCTTCGAGCCTGCACCGCCATTCAATATGCTCATGGCTGAAAATTCAATATGATCAAGGATGGGAATTGGTGGTGAAATCAGTGAGTGAAGTCAGTGAGTTCTGCATGGGTACAAGAGGTAGCACCAACATTTTCGTCATTCTTTAACACGGATTGGATACAAATGATCGCATATTTTATACAACGTGGACGGAAGAGTGGAGAATATGGCCATACTATATAGTCGAGGAAGGAAATGTTGAACTACAGGCATGTTGCCCTTATGTAAATAATCAGCCAAATGTATATAATGCATAATGAAATAATGGAAATCTCAGAAAGGATAATTGGAACAGCGTATATGTGGATCTATGAAAGTGAGACAATTTCCCTGTACTCTTTACACTCTCACCATTCCACTCCTTTCTCTCTCCATTTTTATATTTTTGTTCCGCCCCATCACTGATATTTGTAGCCCCACTCCACTTGGTTCCACCCGCCTGCTGATTCTATCGGACTATCACCCCCATGATCTGCTTCCAACTGTCACCTATACGCATTTGTGTCAATATTTTTGCTTCTCTAAATGGCTCCATCACCCTCAATCACTCCACATCCAGTCATACACCAGTTGTGTCTCACCTCACCTTTCACTTCTGTGGACTGTGGCTATCTTTCCCCCAAAACATTCCGTCCTGATGCAGATCGTGTCCGAAACGTCGACAACACTTTTACGTTGTGGATACTGCTTGACCCGTTTCTGCTGCATAGAAACATAGAAAATAGGTACAGGAGGAGACCATTCGGCCCTTCGAGGCAGCACCGCCGTTCATTGTGATCAAGGCTGATCATCCACAATCAATAACCTGTGCGCAACTTCTCCCCATATCCCTTGATTCCACTAGCCCACAGAGCTCTATGCAACTCTCTTAAATTCATCCAGTGATTTGGCATCCACTGACCCTAGTGAGAGCCTCATCTATAATGGAAGAGGGAACCCCCGTTTCCTAAAGAATGAGGACATCTCTGATGCCCTAGTATGAAACACCTCATGCGGCGTAGATGGAGGAATTGGGAGTAGGGGGATAGAGTTTTTTACAGAAAACAGGGTGGGAAGAATTGTAGTTAAGATAGCTATGAGAGTCAGTAGGTTTGTAATAGCTGTCAGTCACTAGTCTGTCTCCTGTGATGCAGATGGTGAGATCTAGAAACGGTAGGGAGATGTCGGAGATGGTCCAAGTATATTTAAAAACAGGATGGAAATTAGTGGTGACATTTATGAAGTCAGTGAGTTCTGCATGGGTATGCACGACCAATGCAGTAGTCAATGTAGTGGAGGTAGAGTTCGGGGATGGGGCCAGTGTACGCCTGGAACAGGGAATGTTCGACGTACCATACAAAGAGGCAGGCTTAGCTAGGGCCCATGTGAGTGCCCATAGCTACACCTTGGATTTGGAGGAAGTGGGAGGTCAACGGAGAAGTCTTGAGGGTAAGAACCAGCTCAGCTCGGCAGAGGAGAGTAATGGTAGGTGGAGATTGGATGGTTTTGCAGTCGAGGAAGAAACGGAGGGCTTCAAGACCACCCTTGAGGGGGATGGAGGTGTAGAGTGACTGGACATCCATGGTAAAGATGAGGATATGGGGCCTGGAAAATGGAAGTTGTTGTGGGGACGGAGAGCATGTGAGGTGTCTTGGACATAGGTAGGGAGGGATTTGACCAGGGGGAATAGGATGGAGTTGAGGTAGGTGGAAATTAATTCGGTGGGACATGAACAGGCAGAAACAATGGGTCTACCAGGACAGTTCTGTTTGTGGATTTTAGAATTTTACTCTTTTGATTTGTGCTACTTCAATAAAGACCAATTAATTAAGAAACAGCGTTTGGAAGATTCATTTCTGTTATCTCAGAGTGTAGAGTGTGCGTAAGCTATAACTCCACTACATCCCCGTGCAGTAATGGCTATCGAAGTTAGACTTTGAGAAGGTATAGAAACAGCCATTACATCTAAGTAAAAAACTATTCTACAAATGGACAAATAAAATCTGATTCAAAGTGGATGTCTCTGAGCGGCTGCAGAACATTCTGGAGGGGGAGGGTGAACAGCCAGTTGTCGTGGTGCACATTGGCACCAACGATATAGGTAAAAAACGGGATGAGGTCCTCCAAGGTGAATTTAGGGAGCTAGGAGATAAACTTAAAAGTAGGACCTCTAAGGTAATAATCTCTGGATTACTACCAGTGCTGTCGGGGAGGATTTAAACTAATGTGGCAGGGGGATGGGAGCATGAGCAGAGAGACAGAGGGGTGTAAAATGACAGTAGAAGCAATAGGTAGCAAGGTGAAAAGTAAAAGTGGCAGGCAGACAAATCCAGATCAAAAATCAAAAAGGGCCACTTTTCAACATAATTGTATAAGGGGTAAGAGTGTTGTAAAATCAAGCCTGAAGGCTTTGTGTCTCAATGCAAGGAGTATACGTAATAAGGTGGATGAATTAAATGTGGAGATGGTTATTAATGATTATGATATAGTTGGGATTACGGAGACATGGTTCCAGGGTGACCAAGGCTGGGAGCTCAACATCCAGGTATATTCTATATTCAGGCGGGATAGACAGAAAGGAAAAGGAGGTGGGGTAGCGTTGCTGGTTAGAGAGGAGATTAACGCAGTGGAAAGGAAGGACATTAGCTCGGAGGATGTGGAATAGATATGAGTAGACCTGCGAAACACCAAGGCGCAGAAAACACTAGTGGGAGTTGTGTACAGGCCACTTAACAGCAGTAGTGAGGTTGGGGATGGCATCAAACAGGAAATTAGAAATTCGTGCACTAAAAGTGCAGCAGTTATAATGGGTGACTTCAATCTACATATAGATTGGGTGAACCAAATTGGCAGGGGTGCTGAGGAAGAGGATTTCTTGGAATGTTTGCGAGATGGTTTTCAAAACCAACATGTCGAGGAACCAACGAGAGAGCAGGCCATTCTAGACTGGGTACTGAGTAATGAGGAAGGGTTAGTTAGCAGTCTTGTTGTGCGAGGCCCCTTGGGCAAAAGTGACCATAATATGGTTGAGTTCTTCATTAGGATGGAGAGTGACAAAGTCAATTCAGAAACAAGTGTTCTGAACTTAAAGACAGGTAAATTTGAGGGTATGAGACGTGAATTGTCCAAGATAGACTGGCAATTTATACTTAAAGGGTTGACGGTGGACATGCAATGGAAGGCATTTAAAGATTGCATGGATGAACTACAGCAATTGTTCATCCCAGTTTGGCAAAAGAACAAAACAGGAAAGGTAGTGCATCCGTGGCTAACAAGGGAAATCAAGGATAGTATTAAAACAAAAGATGAAGCATATAAATTAGCCAGGAAAAGTATCATACCAGAGGACTGGGAGAAATTCAGAGTCCAGCAGAGGAGGACAAAGGGCTTAATTAGGAAAGGGAAATAGATTATGAGAGAAAACTGGCAGGGAACATAAAAACTGACTGCAAAGGCTTTTATAGATATGTGAAGAGAAAAATCTAGTTAAGACAAATGTAGGTCCCTTGCAGTCGGAAACAGGTGAATTGATCATAGGGAACAAGGACATGGCAGACCAATTGAACAACTACTTTGGTTCTGTCTTCACTAGGGAAGACATAAACAATCTGCCGGAAATAGCAGGGGACCGGGGGTCAAACGAGACGGAGGAACTGAGGGTAATCCAGGTTAGTCGGGAAGTGGTGTTAGGTAAATTAAATGGATTAAAGGCCGATAAATTCCCAGGGCCAGATAGGCTGCATCCCAGAGTGCTTAAGGATGTAGCCTCAGAAATAGTGGATGCATTAGTGATAAGTTTTCAAAACTCTTTAGATTGTGGAGTAGTTCCTGAGGATTGGAGGGTAGCTAATGTAACCCCACTTTAAAAAAAGGGAGGGAGAGAGAAAACGGGGAATTATAGACCAGTTAGCCTAACATCGGTAATGGGGAAAATGCTAGAGTCAGTTATTAAAGATGTGATAGCATCAAATTTGGAAAGTGGTAAAATCATCGGACAAAGTCAGCATGGATTTAAGAAAGGCAAATCATGCCTGACGAATCTTATAAAATTTTCGAGGATGTAACTAGTAGAGTAGATAAGGGAGAACGAGTCGATGTGTTATATCTGGACTTTCAGAAGGCCTTCGACAAGGTCTCACGTAGGAGATTGAGGTACAAACTTAAAGCACACGGTATTGGGGGTTCAGTGTTGAGGTGGATAGAGAATTGGTTGGCGAACAGGAACCAAAGAGTAGGAATAAACGGGTCCTTTTCGGAATGGCAGGCAGTGACTAATGGGGTACCACAAGGCTCAGTGCTGGGACCCCAGTTATTTACAATATATATTAATGATTTGAACGAGGGAATTGAATGCAATATCTCCAAGTTTGCGGATGACACGAAGCTGGGTGGCAGTGTTAGCTGCGAGGAGGATGCTAGGAGGCTGCAGAGTGACTTGGATAGATTAGGAGAGTGGGCAAATGCATGGCAGATGCAGAGGCGCACCCTCAAAAATCATCAGTAAACTTCAATACATTCAAAACTCCGCTGCCCGTCTACTCACCCACACCCCGATCCGTGACCATATCACCCCCGTCCTGTACAAACTCCACTGGCTCCCCATCCCCCAGAGAATCCAGTACAAAATCCTCCTCATAACCTACAAAGCCCTCCATAACCTGGCCCCATCCTACCTGACCGACCTCCTCCACAGGCACACTCCCACCTGCACCCTCCGCTCTGCTGCTGCCAATCTCCTATCCCCCCACATCCGGACCAAACTCAGATCCTGGGGGGACAGGGTTTTCTCCATCGCTGCTCCCACACTATGGAACTCACTACCCCAAACCGTTAGAGACTCCTCCACACTCAACACATTCAAAACATCGCTGAAGTCCCACCTGTTCAGTACTGCCTTCAACCACTGAAGGTCACCTCACCTTCTGTCTCCTTTCTCTGTTCGTTTACTTATTTACTTATTTATCTATTTATTCATTTCCCTATGTTCTCTAAATCTCTGTAAAGCGTCTTTGAGTATATGAAAAGCGCTATATAAATAAAATGCATTGTTATTATTATTAAATATAATGTGGATAAATGTGAGGTTATCCACTTTTGCGGCAAGAACAGGAAAGCAGAGTATTACCTGAATGGTGGCCAATTAGGAAAAGGGGGGATGCAACGTGACCTGGGTGTCATGGTGCACCAGTCATTGAAAGCAAGCGTGCAGGTGCAGCAGGCAGTGAAGAAAGCGAATGGTATGTTAGCATTCATTGCAAGAGGATTTGAGTATAGGAGCAGGGAGGTTCTGCTGCAGTAGTACAGGGCCTTGGTGAGACCGCACCTGGAGTATTGTGTACAGTTTTGGTCTCCTAATCTGAGGAAAGACATTCTAGCCTTAGAGGGAGTGCAGAGAAGGTTCACCAGATTGATCCCTGGGATGGCAGGACTTTCATATGAAGAAAGACTGGATAGACTAGGCATATACTCGCTGGAATTTAGAAGACTGAGGGGGGATCTTATTGAAACATATAAAATTCTTAAGGGGTTGGAGAGGCTAGTTGCGGGAAGATTGTTCCCGATGCTGGGGAAGTCCAGAACCAGGGGTCACAGCTTAAGGATAAGGGGGAAGTCTTTTAGGACCGAGATGAGAAAACATTTCTTCACACAGAGAGAGGTGAGTCTGTGGAATTCTCTGAAACAGAAGGTGGTTGAGGCCAGTTCATTGGCTATATTTAAGAGGGAGTTAGATGTGGCCCTTGTGGCTAAAGGGATCAGGGGGTATGGAGAGAAGGCAGGTACAGGTTTCTGAGCTGGATGATCAGCCATGGTCATATTGAATGGCGGTGCAGGCTCGAAGGGCTGAATGGCCTACTCCTGCACCCATTTTCTATGTTTCTATGTTTCTATGGAACAGAAGAAGAAGCTGAATCTCTGCCAGAGATTAGAGTTTAAATCCTGGAATATGCCGGTTGAAGGCAAATTGACATGGTCTACACTTGGATCATTGGAAGATTGAAGCCTTCATTGACCGGGTACCGTGAGTAGTCACGACTGTTTAGTCGTAATTTGAAGCAAAAAAAAATTTAAACTTTAAAGCCTGTGGGAAAATTCTGCAGAGGTACTGTTTCATACAAGAAGCTTGTTTATGCTACATGATGATAACCAAACTAAACTCGCAGAGTACGACCTTGAAAATAACGATGTTGTGAACTTCTACAAGATAAGGGGAGGAAAAGGCATCCGTGGCTGACAAGGGAAGTCGAGGACAGCATAAAAATAAAAGAGAAGAAATACAACAAAGCAAAGAAAAATGGCAAGCCAGAGAATTGGGACTCTTTTAAAGAGCAACAGAAGATGACTAAGAAGGCAATATGGGGAGAAATGATGAGGTACGAGGGTAAACTAGCCAATAATATAAAGGAGGATAGTAAAAGCTTTTTCAGGTATGTAAAGAGGAAAAAAATAGTCAAGGCAAATGTGGGTCCCTGGAAGACAGAAGTGGGGGAATTTATTATGGGGAACAAGGAAATGGCAGACAAGTTGAACCGGTACTTTGGATCTGTCTTCACTAAGGAAGATACAAGCAATCTCCCAGACGATCTATTGGCCAGAGATCCTAGGGTGACGGAGGAACTGAAGGAAATCCACATTAGGCAGGAAATGGTGTTGGGTAGACTGATGGGACTGAAGGCTGTTAAATCCCCAGGGCCTGATGGTCTGCATCCCAGAGTACTTAAGGAGGTGGCGCTAGAAATTGTGGATGCATTGGTGATCATGTTCCAATGTTCATTAGATTCAGGATCAGTTCCTGTGGATTGACGGGTAGCTAATGTTGTCCCAGTTTTTAAGAAAGGAGGGAGAGAGAAAACGGGAAATTATAGAGCAGTTAGTCTGACATCAGTGGTGGGGAGATGCTAGAGTCAATTATAAAAGACGAAATTGCGTAGCATTTGGATAGTAGTAACAGGATTGTTCCGAGTCAGCATGGATTTACGAATGGGAAATCATGCTTGACTAATCTTCTGGAATACTTTGAGGGTGTAACTAGGAAAATTGACAGGGGAGAGCCAGTGGATGTGGTGTACCTTGACTTTCAGAAAGCCTTTGACAAGGTTCCACATAGGAGATTAGTTGGCAAAATTAGAGCACATGGTATTGGAGGTAGGGTACTGACATGGATAGAAAATTGGTTGACAGACAGAAAGCAAAGAGTGGGGATAAATGGGTCCCTTTCAGAATGGCAGGCAGTAACTAGTGGGGTACCGCAAGGCTCGGTGCTGGGACCGCAGCTATTTACAATATACATTAATGACTTGGATGAAGGGATTAAAAGTACCATTAGCAAATTTGCAGATGATACAAGGCTGGGTGGCAGTGTGAACTGTGAGGAAGATGCTATGAGGTTGCAGGGTGACTTGGACAGGTTGTGTGAGTGGGCGGGTGCATGGCAGATGCAGTTTAATGTGGATAAGTGAGGTTATCCACTTTGGTGGTAATAATAGGAAGGCAGAGTATTATCTGAATGGTGTCAAGTTAGGAAAAGTGGACGTACAACGAGATCTGGGTGTCCTAGTGCATCATTCACTGAAAGGAAGCATGCAGGTACGGCAGGCAGTGAAGAAAGCCAATGGAATGTTGGCCTTCTTAACAAGAGGAGTCGAGTATAGGAGCAAAGAGGTCCTTCTGCAGTTGTACATGGCCCTAGTGTGACCGCACCTGGAGTACTGTGTGCAGTTTTGGTCTCCAAATTTGAGGAAGGATATTTTTGCTATTGAGGGCGTGCAGCGTAGGTTTACTAGGTTAATTCCCGGAATGGCGGGACTGTCATATGTTGAAAGACTGGAGCGACTAGGCTTGTATACACTGGAATTTAGAAGGATGAGAGGAGATCTTATCGAAACGTATAAGATTGTTAAGGGGTTGGACACGTTAGAGGCAGGAAACATGTTCCCAATGTTGGGGGAGTCCAGAACAAGGGGCCACAGTTTAAGAATAAGGGGTAGACCATTTAGAACTGAGATGAGGAAAAACTTTTTCAGTCAGAGAGTTGTGAATCTGTGGAATTCTCTGCCTCAGAAGGCAGTGGAGGCCAATTCTCTGAATGCATTCGAGAGCTAGATAGAGTTCTTAAGGATAGTGGAGTCAGGGGTATGGGGAGAAGGCACGAATGGGGTACTGAATGAGAATGATCAGCCATGATCACATTGAATGGCGGTGCTGGCTCGAAGGGCAGTATAAGGCGTACTCAGCTAGCGATTGGTTACCATAGATACTGGCAAGAAGACTTTAACAACCTTGAAAATAATGATTTGTTTTGAAGAAATGCCCATTCTGTTTTGAATTCTTCTGGTATTTATGGAACACAGCGATCAGCACCCATTCAGCATGGATCTTTTGGCAGGTAAGTATGAAGAACCACCACAGGAGGGAGATGCGGAGTAAGAATCACGAAGATATGAGAAGAGAAGCATCACGTTCAGCCAGAAGGGAGCAGCAGCCGACCTGGAAAGATGCCAGAAGGATAGAGACAATTTGTGGAACCAGGCTATCAAGTTAATTGAAATCCAGAAGAAACTGATGGAATCAGATGAGAATGCAAATAGAGTACAATCTAATCTGGATCAATTACGCGACCTTGGCCATGGGGTTGGATAAAAACAACACTCAATACCGTGTTTACAACTACCAAAGGTGCAACTCGAATGGCACACTCAGTGGTTCCAAGAGAGGGTCGAATTTTTCAATGGTTTCATGGCAGATGTGGAGAAGAAGTTGTCTGAAACCATAGTTCAAACATTGCATTCTACAGTAGAAGGTGCGAAGCAACAAGGTGTTGAAGTGGAAGAAGAAATTACACCTCAGGATAGTGTCCCGATAGTGTCAACGCAAAGATGAATATTATTATGAATAAGTTTATTGACCAAGTACGCATATACAAGGAATGTACCTTGGTGCTCCGCTCACAAATGACAACACAAACATACAGTTAACAATTAAGAATAAAGCATAACACATCAAAACAATAAGGATACACCATTACGGTCTAAACATGTGGGTGAAAATAAACCCGAGCAAAAAAGAGACTACAAGAGATCAAGATATCAATCTGGTTCTGTAGCCAGTTCAACTACAAGGGTCTCTGCTCAAATGGAAGTCAAAGCTGAGATGGCTGCTCTTTCGCTAGAAGCTGCCGCCTTGGAGGGAAAAAATGAGATTGAGGCACAAGAAGAAGAGCTGAAGAGGGAGATTGGGGTATAAGAAGACCAGCTGAAGAGAGAGGCTGCGGAACGATTTGATCAGCTGAAATAGACAAGCAGAACAGCTGAAGAGAGAGGCTGGGGAACGAGATAAACAGCTAAAATGACAAGCAGAAAAGCTGAAGAGAGAGGCTGAGAAACAAGCAGAACAGCTGAAGGGGGAGGCTGTGGAACGAAATCGACAGTTGAGGAAGGAGAAGAAATGGGTGGAAATAGCCACGAAGTTGGCAGCTGCCGGAGCATGGAGGGACATACTGGAAGGCCAAAGATCAAAATGCGACTCGAGAGTATCTCAGAAGAAGAGTTCCTTAGTCTAAGCTGGAAACAGCAGCTAAAATCAATCCCCAGACAGAGCAAGTCTGGTCTCGTGACACAGAACTGGCACTGAGTAAGTGGATGAGCGACAAAACTTCACCAAAGCAACCGGGTGCTAGACTGAAGCAACCAACCCAGTATTCTTCTCAGAGGTCTGTTCATCATCTACCTGCACCCAGTCAGAGACAAACAACTGGGCATGGGACTTGTGACAAAATTTACTCAGATCAATCTGCACCAAGCCAGGGATCTCACAGTGAATTCTATGAAATGAGAATCAGCGAGCTCCTACCTCAACAAAATCTCCCTTCCACCTTTCACCCAATGGAAATTCCTAAATATGTTGGTGACCCTTTGCAGTATGAAACTTTCATAATAGTGTTTAAAGAAGTTGAAATGAAAAATAATAGTCACAGAGTTTGCTTACAATTTCTGGAGCAATACACAGGCGGATATTCTAATGAGCTTGTTAAAAGTTGTCGACATTTGCCTGCAGATGAGGCTATCAAACGGCAAGAGAGTTGCTCAAAGAGCATTTTGAGTCAATAATTTAAATAGAGACAACCGTGGATTTGTGCAGCCTGCAATACGCTGTGGTCTACTACTGACATATTTGATGGATACATTTATTTATCAGTCTCATTGAAATGAATACGCAGGTCCGGATACACACAGTAGCTCAGCTGGCGAGAATGTTTATCCCGAATGACCCTTGCCCTGGACATGCGCAGTTGTAATAAAGAACTCGCTTATTGTGAATGCAGCACTGTTCAGTTCCTAGCAACTTAATTTCAAATTAATTTAAATCACCTCCGTAAACCATTAAGTCTGAAACTGCGGTGTGAATTTACAGACCAGATGCCAAATCTCACGGAATTCAGCTCTGCCTGAG